>NW_010252951.1:4902-33946 GCF_000690775.1 Eurypyga helias | reverse complement strand
GAAAAGAGGAAAGAGCCCATCACTACAAGAGCTGTAAATTAAGTTTATTTGCACAGGCCCAAGCACTCACAGAAGACTGCAACCTTCCTCTGGAATATATAACAAATTTATATAATATTGCCATCTATCTGCAAGATGCCAATAAATGGAACAGGAACATACCATTGCACATCAGAGTAAAAATAAATATAATTCAATGTACAATATATCAGAAGAGATAATTACACATACCCTCAAGGCAAGCAGAATTTAGCAAAAAGACTATTTGATACTATTCATAGTATTGCTTGATGGTCTCTGTGAAATAGTCATAAATCCTCTTTGCCTGACAGATGGAAAGAAAGCCAAAGTTATGCATCTTTTAGCCTCAAAATACATCCACTGATATTCAGCAAAAATGTGAGATAATGACTCCAAATTCTATATTCACCAGGGAAATTCAGTGCACTGTGTGCTTCATTTTCAGTGCTTAGTTATGTCGGCTTCCTTGTGCTATCTGCATCCATTGTTAGTTTGACATGATGAATTGCCTCCTCAGGTCTCAGCAAGGATAATTATTCTCTGAGCAACTCGTACAACCGCCCTCCTTGCACATAGAGAGAATGCAAAAGTCAGGAGTGCTTGGCAAAAATAAAAAACAGATTAAAAAAAAAAAATCCCCAAAAGAAGTTCAGACTGCTTAGGCTCAACAGGTGACTGAAGTCAAACTGAGCAGATGAACCCTGCCCCAGCAAGGGGCAAAGTCAAAAATGTGGAGGTTAGTTGGTTGCTCTACTCCTAAGGAAGCGAGAATATGTTACCCCTGGTAGGACGCAGACCTCCTGCGCCACAGGATACAGATTTCCCATCCACCAAAAATGCCACGTGCCTGGGGAAGTCAGACTCTCACATCTCAGCAGGGTACCCGGTGCTTGCAATAAGAAGGATAACTCACACTTGCTGGGCCTCTTGATTTCGAGTGAAATGGATTCCCTTCCTCACGGGCAGTGCTGGCGTTCATAGCATGGAGGTGACAAACTCAGAGACAGACGAAGAGAAGGAGCGAAAAGGAGAAAAGCCAGCGCAGGCGGGGAGAGATAACACCACCGTTATTGATTTTTTTTTGTGAAAACTGTTCAGGTACTGTGATAGGACAGTAATGTAAAACCAACACACAGATAGGCAGGCAGATACGTTAGAGCAGATTGAATTTTCACTTTTAGTTTCCTTAAATGTATCAATGGGCTTTGAGGGCTCAAAAAATACCTAAAAAGTCTGCAGTTAGGTAGCTTCTGAATTTCTGAGGCCTGGTATGTGCCTAATATCCCTGTTCACCTCACTCCCTCACTAATACCTGTACCACAGGTCACCAGGGACCTCTGACACTGGAATTGGCCCCATTTACAGAATACCATTTTATCACTGATAAGAAGCTCAGCCTAAGAACTTATATAAACATGATACAAGCATTAAAAAGTGTAGCAATAATGATAGATTTTATCTCCATCGTCAGGGGCAAAGAGTCATAGAAAGGCTAAGTGATTTCTCAACCTGCAGAGGAGTTGGGACCCCAACGCATAAACATCTTCCTTCTGAACCACCAGGGTTCATGCCACACTGGAAGGGATGGGAATATTCATGGAGGTGGATGGACATGCTAGAGATCTGGAAGGCTCAGGGCTCAGCCTGTGAAAGGATTAAGTTGATTACTTTTGTTATTTCGCCATAACTGAGGGAATATTGGCGGTCTGGAGCCTTTCAGAGTTTTCAGCTAAGAAGGTTATAGACCTGCCTCTTCCTGGAGACTAAGTGGAAAACCAGGATTCAGACAATAAGATGTTATCAGCTGAAATCTTGCTTTGCAGTGTAAATGATCTGCAGGCACATTTTTTTTTAGAAACCCAGATGAATTTGAGGTCCTTGAGCGTGTCCAGAGAAGGGCCACAAAACCGGTGAAGGGTCTGGAGAATATGTCTTATGAGGAGCGACTGAGGGAACTGGGCTTGTTTAGCCTGGAGAAGAGGAGGCTGAGAGGAGACCTGATCACTGCCTACAACTCCCTGAAAGGAGGTTGTGGAGAAGTGGGTGTTGGTCTCTTCTCCCTAATGACAGATGATCGGGCGAGGGGGAATGGACTCAAGCTGCGCCAGGGGAGGTTTGGATTGGATGTAAGGAAGAAGTTCTTCACCGAAAGGGTTATCACTCACTGGAACAGGCTGCCCAGGGAGGTGGTGGAGTCTCCATCCCTGGATGTGTTTAAGAGACGGGTGGATGAGGTGCTGAGAGATATGGTTTAGTGGTGGACAGATACGGTTGGACTGGATGATCCCTAAGGGCTTTTCCAACCTAGTGATTCTATGATTCTATGGTTCTATGAATTTCTGGTATTCAGAGTGTTTTAAAGCAAAAAGCAAACACACTCCCTAAAACTGTCCCTTCTCACTTCTCCACTGACCACCTCCTCACAACAATTTTTATGGGAGTGCTTTGTATTTTTCTTCATTTGCTTCAATTTTTGAAAAGTCTGTGTTCTCAGTGTTTTTATGGTAGCTGTGTCATATTTGCTTGGACTAAATATAATGCAAGCTGCTGCTGTGCTTGTTTTCGGCATACAATATGACTCTGAAGCATATGAAACTTCTACAATGGCTTATTCTTTGTAAGGAGCTGCAGAAGATAATGATGCAAAAGAAATAGTGGGTCATTGCTCTGGCCTACACATTTATGCTACCAAATATTCATAGCAACAATTTTAGCAGAGCCAGGTCTCCAGTAATTATCTTTTAAAGTGCATAAGTATGCCAGGATTAAATACTCACACTTTACACATGCAGATAGGCTATAAAACATGTAGAACAAAGTAAGCACCACAGAAGATTCACAAAATGAGCAAGGAGATCTTAATACTTCACATACTTCTGCTCTTTAAGCTTTTTCTTTTTTTTTTTTCCCCACTGAACCATATTCTCCGTTTTTTTTTTTTCAATTCTCAAACCCTTCCCGTCTCTGTATTGTCCACATGACATCTGGCTATTCAGGGGGCTGTCTGTTTAACACTTGACTTGGTCTCCTTTCCTCATTTGACTCCCATCACCTCTCTTACTTTCCTTTTGCATCCACTCCAGAAAATATTTTCATCATAGGCCACAAGGAAAATGTGATGATAAGCATTCGATTACTGACATCTCTCCAGCAATAATGCATTTAGTGTGAAGTATTTATTAGAAGGAAATGAAAGATCCAGCCTTTTTGAGGAACGGTAGCCAGCTTTCAAGATTAACTGACAAGAAAATATATTGTAAACTACTAATGGGAGATGTGTCCCATACTGCTGCTATTGAAGCTGCCACGCAAAATAATGAAATATTCTACAAAACATGTCTACAAGGTAATTTATACAGAACCAAGGCTTGTCATACTGTTGGTAGTGAGTGACCTATGCTGTTCTGTTGTGCTCCACAACCTCATTAGTTATAGTGGATGTGGGGAGTTCTATGGACAGGTGTCCTGGGACTCTGTGATGGAGAAGAAAAAGATCATAAAGTCAGACCCGTGTTGGCTGCTGTCAAAGGCTATTACAGGGCACATTTTTAAAGTTCCAGTAAAAGTTCCTATGGAGAATTGTCCTCGTTAACACACAACCCCACTTTCAAATGCTGCCCCCAGCCAGGATGCAAAGGGAAACGACTCATATTTTGATCTCACAATCTAATCAGCTCCCTGCCTGCAGCATTAGGGAAGGACAAAAACAGAGTTATACACGCTCATGGGATCTGAAGGTTTATTGTCCCCCTTCCACTTCCAGATGGGAACTGAATGGGTATAGCCATGTTCCTTTTTAGATTATATCCCTTTTTCAGTGTCAACACTTGCCTAAAAATGGCTTGTTCCAGCAGAATCTCTGATATAAAAGACCCTGCCTCTTTTACAGAAGTATTTTCCTACACTTTTCCTTGTCTTTTATGTTGAATGGTAAAGGGAAGGAGGATATGATAAGCTGAAGATGGTGATGGGGACCCCATCTGCCTGACAGCCACTATGACACTTCAAAAGGGACAATGTGTAGCACTAGCTACTACCAACAGGAAAGAGCAGGGGAAATTTTCACCTGTGTGAAAGGTCAATATTTGACAGCTAAACATGAGATTTTTAAATATAATTCTAACTTTGCAAGTTACTCGCCATTTATTTATCTCTCCAGAATTTGTGCTCATCATCTGCAAAAGTGCTCTACATGTGTACAGTGTCTTAAGATCAAGAAGGTGGAATTAGAGAAATTCTACCAGGAAGAAAACTTTGATGATGTGGAAATAAAATCAAGTGCAGATCACATTTCAATTATCATTAGAGAAATACAGGATTAAATTTAGAGATTATGGAAACATTCCCAAGAATGTGCTTGACTGAACAATTGCCATAAATGAAACCCTCCCTCTCATCTGTTAGCACTTTGGCAAACAACTTGAAAAAGAAAAATGCAATACTGATCAAAGTACACGTGTAACTAATTACCTGATTTTCCATCCTTCCTCCCCTCTGTGCAGGCATTAATGATGAACATGAAATACAGGAGTGAGAGAAGATCAAAAGAACATTACCTGAATTTGCACGAATCTCTCACATCCCCCCCCTTTCCTCCCAACACTCCTCTCTTTTCTGCTTTTAGATGATATTTCACATCTGTTATTCTTTTTAGTCTGCTTTTGGTTTGACAGGACTGCATTGCACATATGGGGACGTGACCACTGACTATTTCAGCGTGTCACATTCACTTGATATTAGCTATCCAAGCTTGCAAAATTTGAACATTGAGTCTAAATTTGATTCAAAAGGAGGACTAAGTCCTCTGTTATATTGCAAATCAAGACTTGTATCTCAGTTTGAATGTGGCAGCCTAGTGAGTTTAGGAGATATTGGAACGGTTTTCTGATCCTCTGTGGGTTTTGTGGTTTTTTGTTGTTTTTTTTTTTCTTTTTCTTTCATGCCAGCGAAAGTATTCTCATGAGAATATCCATCTTTATGACAACACCTCTATCTTTTCCTGGAATGCTGTGAAAAAAGAGCTGTTCTTGTGGGATTTTGGCTAGTTTCCAACTATAATCAACAACAATCCACTTCCCCACCAAATCCCACACAAACCATACAAGCATTTAGTACACATTCCTTAACATTACAATGGAAATCACATAAAAGCTATTGTGCTGACAAACAGCAGGATGTGCTCACACAGTTTGTTTTATTATTTTTGGTATTTTTCCTCCCTCTGTGTCCTCAAGACAGATCAGATGGTCTTTCAGGCATCATACTGTACACAGGTTATGACCTGAGGACCATTCACTTAAGCATTTAAAACACTTGGTCAGCCTCCAACAGCCTGGAAGTCCTTTCTTCTATGCAATCTGAACCCATGCTACCTATCCAGTTTTTCACTCCATACACTAGCTTTTCTGAAATGGACTTCTTAACACTGTTATTGTTTTGTAGATTTACCTCTGACAAGCGCAAATTTGTACTTTTGTGTTTCTGCACACTGTCTCTTTGTTTCTGCTACTCTTAGCCCTTTTGCTCTAATTCATTTGTTTTAACCACTGAGCTTCCTTGTAACTGAAGACCCTGGTTGGGTTGCCTCTATTAACTAAGAATAACTGTCAATGAAATTACATCCTAAAGGCCTCTTTCATTAGTTTCTTTTGAACTTCTGAATGCTTTCCCAGGGATTTGATTGCTTTTCGACTGGCACTTCCTAACAAGGCTTTTGATGTAAACTTTCATGACACTGTTACTATGACAATAGTGTAATGCTGCAGCAGCATTAATTGGAATTTTGATTATTTCTTTGGCTCAGAAGACTCTATGTTTTAATAACTGGTTCAGCTGTGTTTCAGATCAGTGCTGCAAGGCAAAGCTGAAATCTTTATTTCTACTAAATTTTGAATTAACAGAGCTGCTGAAGAGGAAAAAAAGGAAGATGGAAGTGGCATCGTACCAGCAACGCATTCAATATTCCAGTAGTGTTTATATGACTCATGACAATTAGTCCTTGTATAGAAAAGATGGAAATTTTCTTCCATCCTAGGAAATTGTTACATTAGCTTTCCATATAGTTCTACCTAATTTAACTTTGGTACAGATAGCAGAAACTGAAAAATCATGAATGTGAATTCCTTATAAGAAAGTATAAAACATTAATGTGTGATTTGGAGTGGACTGGAGGGACTTTTCAAAGGCACCAGTTACCCTCCCTGACAGTTATTAATATTCTTCATTCCTCAGAATTTGAAGGTGTAGCATATAACTGGGCAAGACATAGAAGTTTGATGAGAAATATTTAACTTTTCCTGTTGCAGCTTTGTATCAAATCCCCAATTAGATACTGTAAAGAGACAGAAATGAAGGGTATCACCAAATTAATTAATCTCATTCAACATTTTTTTCACCAGAATTATTCTCTATTTCTAATCCTCAATAATTCACCATGTTATGACTATATTTGTGTGTGCATATACACACATCTCTCTACTGAAAATAACCTGGACATCTGTTAAGACAAATTCTATATGGTTTTAGATTGTTGCCTAGGGCTTTTAAATTTTCTCTTTTTTTTTTTTCATTTACATTTCCATACTCCATCCAATATCCTTAATCTAACTCTTGGAGATGGAAAGAAACAGGACCACAAAAAAAAATTATTTCCCCTCGGTTGTTTCCAGCTAAATCTGGTGGGTGCAATATTTTTATATATTTATCTTTAACTTATTTTTCTAGGTAAAGATAACAATTGGAGAATCTCCCAGATAATTCTTAAATTTTGGAGATTTTTATTCCCTGATGAAGAAAACATATTGCCAGGGGAATACCGCACCTTTTTGTGTCATGGTCTGTGCATATAATGTACAAATCTTTATAGATATAGAGATTGATGTGTTTTATAGCCTGTTTATCCAAATCATTTAGTCAACCTATTTGCATCCTTACAATAAAATTCTGGTTTTTGGAAATATCTTTTCAGAGATATAGAAACAAACATCTAAATTCATCACATATAAAAGCTGTAGTCACTATTCTGTTCAAGCTTTTTTTTACTCACAATTAAAAAGTTCTTAGCACTCTGATGTCAAGCTAACCAATAAAAAACCTCCACAATATATGCATATGATGTTAAAAAATCTTCTACCTCCTAAGCAAAAGCCAAAGCCATGGGATTTTTTTTTTTTTTTTTAAATTGTAAAACCCATTCCCATATTATTGCAGACATCTAGGGATGCATATCTTCAAGAAATCGATGGGAACTGTCTCGAGCAGTTTGATCAATGACTACCCCCGCCCATTTCAGCCTGGACATTCGTCTCCTGTTGTTCTGCAGACAGTTTACAGATTAATAATGAAGCATAAAACCAAGTTAGTGGTAACATATGAGCAGGGAGATGCAAAGCTGAACATCTCACATTAAGGGCACTCTACACCAGCAATCCATCAGGCTGGTTTACACTGCAACATTTGTATAGTTTCTTGTGCCTCCCCACAAACACTCACAAATAAAGAAATACAGCTGCTTCTTATGAATACCTCTATTTAACTTATAAAAATGAAATTATTGGTCTTTTAAAGTGCAAGTGCAATTGGCCTGATTTTCCAATCAATCATGCAAAGAAAATCATAAGTCAGTACACCAAATCAAGAATCTGTGATTTACACTAGTTATTAAAAGTAATTATTCTATGTCAAATACAAGAGAGTTTTTATTTCTTTTTTTTTAAATTTTGAGGGTTTTGCCAAGATACAAGAATATTACAGGAAAGTGGATTATTCAGGGTGGTAAGGTAAATATTCTGCTGCAATCACTTGTATCAGTTTTATGAATTTGATATGACCTCAGCTGGAACAATAAATTTAAAATTTATCCTGTGAAGTCTTAGCCCATTTTTGCTAGATGGACACCTATTTTGATTTACTCATTGATTGTGAATAATTTCAATGTCCTTTCTTCCTCAATGTCATCCTTAAAAGGATGTCAAAAAAGTATAAGAGCAGAATTACTTTTTTCTTTCTCTTTAAAATAAAGACAGAAGCTACCAATCTGTGACTTCTTAACTCGAATGTTATTTCTTGTGTTCACACATCAGCTGTTTATTTTGGCTATCAACTTTACAATTTTTTAAGCAAGGCCACATGCATCAAGCTTTTCTCTAAAGTAGCTGACACACTATCACTGCACAGCAGATGCCAATGAAGAAAAGAATAAAACATTTAGATAGTCAACATTTCACCTTCAATACCAAAATTAGAAATAAGAAAACAGAGGTCACTAACAACAGCAATTTATTTTTTAAACTTTTTCGGAAAAGCTACTCAAGCAATGTCATTCTTTTTATATACATAATTTATATGAAAAATCAGGGTTTATATCTTTAACAAAAAAGAGAAAATCAGTCTAGTGGCACATTAACATAAAACACTTGGTTGTGACTACTCTCTGTGTATTTCATCAACTGCTAAGACTGCATTTTTGCTGAATATGAAATGGTTGTCACAGTAAGGATAATCCAGGTTACAGGGTAAAAATAGCAGGGATACCTTTCCAGTTATCTCCAAATCAACCAATTATTCGAACTCTGTTCTATATATTTTACTTTAATTTCCCTGGGGTTCCCTAAAGATTCCCTGGAAATATATGGGCAAGTAAAGGAGAAAAAAACCCCTGATATTTTCTTTTAAAAAACATTCTCATCTGCTCGAATGAACTTGCTTTGCATTTCCATCTTCCTGGAAAAACTAATAAACTGGAGTTAGAATTCACAAGTGAATCAGACTTTATTAAACATATACAAACAACCAGGAAAAGCAAGCATCAAGAATCCTTGTTAAATTTCTCTTGCACAATGTTGTGGAAGTTGCCAGACAGAGCAGACAACAGCAGCCCACACTCCAAAGCCCAACAAGACTTAATCCACTTAAACCAGTGAATTGATACCTCCTAAAAAGACTGAAATGCAAATTGTGATTATTTAGGGGATTACATACGGATTTGGGCTTGTGTTTATGTTGGCCTCCCTATTTTGGTAATGCAGGGTGAATGTCATTAGCGAAATTAGCAGTCAAACATAGAGATCTTCTTAATAATTGCAAAGAAGCTTTTTGATGAGATTAGTTGCCTTGCATGACCTGTGTGGGATATTCACCATCCCATCTGCTCAATGTGTTCACTGGTGTTTTGGTTTCTTGGCCCAACACTGCAACCCCACCACATTCAATAACTGCTGGCCATCTCAGTGTTTCTGCTTGCCTGCTACATGAAATGCTGGTAAACCGCATGATTGCTCCCATATAAACCGATTTTTCCCCAAGGGTTTAGTAACGATTGCCACATATAAATACAAGTGAAATTATGAGGCTTTCAGAAAATGTAATAAGGGAAGAGTCAGTAGACAGATGATGAAAGCTTTCATTTCTATGTTAACCTTACATCTTCTGATTAATGGACAAATTTAGGGGTGGGTTTTGTATGACGGGTATGAGCAGTTTGCCTGTTTCCTCTCCTTTTTTTTATTTTTTTTTTTTTAATTGGAAACAAAAAGATGGGAAATAGGTGATTTCTGTGTAATCTGACGGTAGTAGAACAAGATAGCCTTGAACTGTATGAATATGAATATTTCAACTACCTATTTAGTCTTTTTAAGGCCCCTTGTTAAGCATTCATGAGGGCTGGCAACAGGATAGTCACATGTAACATCACCTGACAATTCAGGCCTGATTTGTTTTGTATTTTACCTATGGGCATTCAAATGAATATTCTGGGACTAGATTGGAGTATATCACGTTTAAAACAAAATAAAAAGAAAGAAAAAACGCCAAAACTTCCATTCAAAAATGGACAGAAAAAAACCCCCTAAGCTGAAAAGGAAAGGAGGTGTCAAGGTTTCAACCTTTTGTGAAGTACGTGGTCATAGAAAAATTTTATAGCAACTGATTCTATTTCTCTTTTGTGAAAAGTGAACTTTTTATGTTGTTGATATTTTAGGTTAAATATACTGACTTACTGGTATTTCATCCCATAATGGACATTTTAAATGGATGCAGGCTGATGAGGGAAGAGTGGTTCTGCAAGACCCACTCTTGGGTCTTGCCAAAGCAGGCTGCCCAAATTACGCTTCATAGCACTTCTCACAGATTTAGCATGCTTTTGTAGCACTAAGACGTCACTTTTGTTGCTGCTTTGTTAAACTTTGTAACAAAGTTTAAACAACCATTATCAAACTCAAATGTAACTGAAAATAGCCAGCTATCAGTCTAAAACCTTCGAAACAGTGATCATGAAACAGAATCGTATCATGACACTGAAAGGGTTCTCTTCAGTTACCTGCGAAGCTTCAGAAGAAAGTCTTGTAGGTAATTAAACATAGTCAACCTTGTTTAGAAGTCCTAATGCAGTACTCATCAAAGCTAGTCCAAATGTGGTTTCATTAGATTGTATATCAAAAGAGGTTAAAGACACTATCCACAAACCAATATAAATGGTCCACAGCATCACTGGACAATTAGTAAGGAAGTATCCTCCAGATATATTCACAGATCTCTGCAGGAATGTGGAATTTCAGCTGAATTGGCTGGGTTTTTTTTGGATTTGGAAACTTGAGTTGGAAAGCTAAGTAGAAATAATTATGGGTTTTTTCCCTCTTCCTATCAGAAAGTATCTTAAATAGACTTTTCTATGGTATTTTGGCTTTTCTTGTCACAGCCACATGACCCTACCTGAAGAAAAAAAAATAAAACACAAAAAACACTCACACAAAAAAACTGACAACAATAAACGGATACTGAAAAGTGATGTTTTTAAAATTATACCAAATGATGCGAATATGCCAAAACATCAGCAGAATATGCTTTTTATCTTGGGTAAAGGTAAGGCAAAAGACATTACGTTCAGAGGTCTTCTACATCCCTAAACCTTAACAATTTTTTGAAGTATCATGGAACAGTGAGAATTCTGTTTTCTGTCACTCGGACTTACAGATAAAAGAAGAAAAGTCATCTGCTTGCAATTTTATCCTCTCTTTCACCGAATTCAATCTGAATGTAACCTTTCCTTTATTTAGCCATGTTTGTTACCCTCCAGGTAAGTCCCACCATACTTTAATATATTAATGTCTCGCTATTTTGGTCATGGGTATCCCCAGTAGCATTACACTGGGCACTTCTGGGGCACACTTCAGAGAGAATAATGGAGTATGCCGGAAATAACTAGATTGTGAGCCTAACTTCAGTTTATAAGAGTTACCAGTAAGAGAGTATAAACAATCTATAAATATATTAAAGACAATCAAAACACATTTTAAAAAGGGGGATCAGAGCTGCAGATTGTACTAGAAGTCCTCAAAAAGCTAATTTTCAAATTGTTTCATGTGAGAAGCCACTGCCAAAAACTGCCTAAATGTCAGAAAAGCACATACTACAAGATTTGCTCATTGAAGAACTGAAGAAATACAGAAGTGTACTGAATGGACTAGAAAAGACGTAAGAAATGAAGGTGAGGGAAAAAGAAGCATAATTAAAACAGTGTATAAGTAAAATGTATAAGAAACTTTTGAGTTTGGTCCTGGGCAATCTGTTCTTGAAGAATGTTTTTTTTTTTATCAAAGATTCCTAAACTTTTTAGCATTACCAGGCTATTTCTGATGCAACCAGACACCTCAGCAAGTGTTTAAAGTCTTGTTTTATTTATCTCATTCAGTTGAGGTTTCTGTGCAAAGCAGCATCCATTATAAATTCTTGGAAAACTAGGTGTCCATCTATCAATAGATGGAAACAGTTCAGGTTACAGGCAATGGAAGGCTTTGTCTGTAAAAATCAGAATTATCTAGAGTGAGCTGCAATAGCAGTTTTGCTCTTCTGCCAGGTACATCATTGTTAGTTCTGTTCTTGTCTGTTGGGTATGTATGGTAAATACCTGGGCTGCCACTACAATGTCACAAACTTCCACAAGGCTGTGGAATTATAAGTCCTGATTCCAATATTTTCGGACAGTTGATATTTGTGAATATCTGTTCTAGAAACTGAATTTAAACATATTGTTCCTCTCCCTCCTGTCTTAACAGGTAGAAAAGAAAACAAGGTTTATCACTCCCTTCACCCTTATATTTCATTTATTAATATCATAAAGGGTGAATTATTATATAGTGTGGAGACTCTAAATTCTCCACACTGTTTACAATTTATCATTTTTTTAGCAGCTATTTATTTTGCTTAATTTGCAGAAGTGGAAATGTAAATCATTCCTTGGGTTGTGAGGGGGTAGGAAAATCTTTCCATGCTGCTCCCTGAAAACTCAAATAAACAGTAGAGACTATTTGTAAGCAGTATTCTTGACTTCCTTATCTATTACCACGGTTTACAGTGTATTAGCCTATAGATTATTGCAACTATTTACTAAGGCAGATAACACCTTTGACTCTAATAGCACCTGACTTACAGTACATCACATGAATTGGTTTCTATTATCTGATGCTTTATATTTATGGAGGAGGTAAAGGAAAAGAGATGTCTAACTCTACGATTTTTTGTGTGCTTCCTCCACTTTTTCTCCCATGACTTCTTGATGGGAAAAAAAATACCAACCAACCAAACCAACTAACCAAACAAAAAAACCCCACACAAACAAACAAAAAAACCCCACAAGAAAACCTTCACAAAAATACAAAAAAAAGATTACAATACTGAAAAAGAGTTACATTTTTCAAAGTGTGTTTGGAACATATCATTGGTGTGTAGTTTAACCTTGTTTCTAGTATTATTTTTAACAAGGGTACAGCTGACTATGGTTAACAGAGTTCCTCAATTCACCATAATTTATTAAGAGGACCAATAAACTTGGTTCTGTTCTTGATTATCTGTCTGAAAATGCTAGCTTAAATTGAGCCCTCTTTAAATAACATTAAATCAATGGAAGATCAATGCTGAATATAGCACTGCCTCTTAGAGAGACTGATCGATGTAGAATTTGGTGGGTTTTATCTGACTGAGACTTGGGCTGAGACCAGACAATTACATGAAAAAAAAAAAACCTAATTGAAAGTTAATATATTTTCCTTTACCTTTACTCTGTGCTCTGACTAGAGTACAAGGGACCTGTGACAAATTCTATATAGGATATGGTATAAAATGTGCAAAATATATAGCTGTTGATTGTTTCCATAGGCTACAACATATTTCTTATCCTGACCACACATAAATATGTCTCTGTTTTGGTGAGGATGGGATAAGCTGGGAATGTTTATGCTATCCTTGCTACTACTTCTTGACATATCTTTGGACTAGGGGATCTTTGTCAGCTATTAAATTGCCCTGTGGTCCTCAAATGTTTACATATAATATCCCTATTTTTTTATTTAAAAGCAAAATATATATATATACCTAGATAACTAACTATGCCCTTATAAGCTACATTTTCAGTAAAATCAGTTCTATTTCTGGATATTTACAGATATATGGATCTCTCTAAGCTCTAAGTTGTCTTCAGGACCAATTTAGGGTCATTCAGGTGAAGGAAGAGAGGTGCTGTGAGACACTGAGGCTTTGTACTGCCAGAATTTCTCCCTGGAGATTATTTATCCCATGGTTTATGAAAAGATGAGCATCCAATCTACAATCACTACAGGAACCAGTACAAGGAACTTTCACTTAGTAAATACAAAGAATGTTTTTTTTTTTTAAGTACATATTTTTAAAATCTTAATTTCCAGTTTGTTTGTTTTTTTACATACTGTATCTGTTGTCCCCCTAACCATTTGTGTAACTTCTTTTAAGAGAAAGCTACTTACAGTTTATAGGGGAAAGTTCAGAAAAAAGATCTTCAGGGAGTCTGAAGTTACTCAAACCACAAACTGGCCAGGATGCAGAATGAGTCCCTTACAGGGCCCCCGAGGGGTAAATCCTGAATATCCTTCTTTCATATCACACTAGTGATAGTGTTGCTCAAGAGAAGTGATTGCTCTTTTGCTCATCACACTGAGAACTATCTACTAACCAGAATTTCACACTGCAGTTTTGATGGTTTCTTCACACTGCTTTGTGCAAAACACCACTGTAGTCAGCTCTTCAGTTTACCGACAGTAGAAATCTCTGAGCTCCTGTAACACCATTGAATTCCCCTGCTGGAAATAGCCCTTATTGTTACTCATCTATGAACTGACTTCTAGACTTTCGGTATTGTCTTATAGCTTCATACTCTCTTTGCATACTCAATTATAATTTTATTCATTCTGAAATTACGAAGTCTTCATTATTCATTTAGCATTTTCAGAAATTACCTTTGGAAGTAGGTAGCCCTGACATCTGCATCTGCATTTCTGCAGTTCTATCTTTCGCAACAGCTATAGTGTTAGATCATTATCATGTAAACTTTTATCTTAATTTCCATGTGTTCACTTTTAAAGACTTTAAGGGGGCTACCTACATTCTCCACAGAAATAAAGCTAAAAGGTAGTCTGGATATCCTTTATTGTATTAAATATCTATATAAAATACAGTAAAAAATCACAGAAAAGTCTCAAAAGCAAAGGTCTGGAAACTGATTTTTTGCGAATAGACTTCTAGGTTTAATTGACCACAGAAAAAATTGGGAGTCCTTAACAGGCTTCACCCTTCAAGTATTTCTCAACCCAACACAAACACCTTTCTCACAAACATTAACACAATATGTGCAGTTCACCCTCGGAGCCTGCAGTGTGTGACATGGTCCTAAAATGCTCCATTTTCCTGTATGACAATCTGTTATATCCCAGTGCAATTGCCAGTTGGCAGGTAATTTTCCTGTAGAAGACTTTTCCTCCCAGTAAGCGCTGTCATGATAATATTCAACCACAGCAATGTAGTTAAAGGAAATTGAAAGGAATAGGCACTTCCTGAGGGTGACTCAACCCATCCGGAGAAAGGCGTATAAGGTGGGATGAATCGATTTTCAAGGTACTTCTATGTCTTTGCCAATTAGAAACTAGAGTACACACCAGACTTTTATGTGCATAAAGCTTGCTGGGATAAATCTTACTCTAAACATTTGACTTTTCTGACAGGCAATTGTAGTAACAATAACTACTGGGTTGCCTGAGATAAAGATACATTGGAAACCAGATATCATTGCTTAGAGTATTACATGAAAAGGAAGAGAGGAACATGGTCAAATTTACCTCGACATATTATAAACTTAGAGAAAGAAAGACAGGGAGTTCCAGCTCTTGTAGGCAAGAATAAGGAACAAAGACACAGCTTGAATCTCCAGGATGTGTCCAGATGAAATGTAACACTAGTGATCAAACAACTCATGTAGCTGGCCATGCGTATTTAGAGTAAATCGCCAGATGCCAGCATCCCACCTTTTAGAACAACCCAGTTGGGATCCAGCGGAGGGCATTATCTGTGGGTGTGATTTTACTGATGCTTCAGGAGTTTTTGAAAAATATGCTTTTAATAGTCATCCAAGTCATCACGCATCATGAAAAAAAAAGGACATATTTCAATTGAAATACCATATTGTAACAAAAATTAGCAATGAATTCTCCTCCATAGAAAGAAAAACCAAAACCTGAATAAGTTGTTTTGTGATAAAATATTTGATGTTACCAATGATGAGTAAATGATAACCCCTGCCTTGCCCTAGTTTTACCCACAGAACATTTGGATGTCAATCTAAACACGGGATCAGTAGCAAACAGCCTTTTATTTCCTGTGACTGTTTTCAGGCACAGTGTGTTTAATTTTCAATATTGTTAGAAATTTCCAAAACTATATATTTGATGGTAGACAGGAAAAAAATCTCATCCTCCAACTCTCTCTGGCATTTTTATTCACCCCACACTTGGTGCTGAAAAACTATTTAGTACAGGTTAAAAAAGGAATTTAGTTTTCATGTCAACCACTCCATTTTTTGTTTTATTTTTTGTTCTTGTCACTTGTTCAGGCAAAAGTTCAAGATGTTTGATGTGAATTATTTATTCAGCCTTTATGAATGAATAGGAATTGTTTAAAATAAGCTGAAATAGTATTTCTTGGTGTTCACTCTCCCATTTAAATCATGTTAAATTTTGTCTTAAAATCTTACCTGTTTTCCAATGAAATTTTTTTTTTTCTCCCTAGGTTGCATACCTGCTGTCTTTAAACCTGATGTCACTTAGTCATTAATTATCTACCTTGTCTATCTGGCTTCTGATTCCAGGCCTTTTGCCAATCTTTTAGTATTTGTGCATCCTCCTGTGTAATTCATTGTTTCATATGAGTGAATTGTTTATTGCCTCCTACCCAAATAACAACTAACATCTCAAAAAACATTTCCCTAAACCAACTTAGGCCAACACCAGAAGAAACGGTTGCGATTCAGTGGTCCTGACACCAGTGTCAAAAATGAGATGTCTACTTCTCAGGAAGCCTCACCTCCTTCTACAGCTGAGGAGAGAAACAGTCATTTCCAGGAAGTGATTTCTCTTTGCTAATTCCAGTGGTAAAAGGAAAAAACCATAACGAGCACAACATAAAAAATCCAGAGGTAGATGAAAATGCTAACTGAAATGCAAACCATCAGACTAGACCTACAGGGTTCATCATGCCATGTCAAAAATGGAATTGGACACAAATTCATGTGATGAAAAGTTTCTCTGCCCCATCAGTTAGATCCATCCATCTACTAGCTGATGGATACTGAGACACAGAATCTAATAGTTTTAATTGGTTAGAAAAGTATTCACCTGAGCTTCAGTTTAAACAACTAAGCATAAGTTCATTTCTCTAATACTTAAAACTGTCCTGATTGTAAAAAGATGGAGCAGGTGAGTCCTTTTAATCTTTTTGATAGATCTATCATTAAATTTCTGGTATTCATAGAGATAAATAGTCACATAAGCTTGTAGAAAAATGAAACAAAACAGAACCAAACACCATCACCACTACACTAATGAAATTCCTTAGTTCAAGCTGAAATGCTTATTTATAAACATATCTGTCTGCACAGATACAACATAGATGACAATATATAATTCTTCTACAGTCTGAAATTCACATTTTGTGAGTAATTATTCATGTTACTTGGCTCTGATAATATATTTTAGTAGCAATTTAACTAAGATGGCAAGCATATATTTAAAAAGTTCTGAAATCTAGTTTAGGTCCTCATTTTGTTTCTTCCTTTTCTTCTGCTCTTCTCCACAGGTGATATTGTGTATTGAGCAGCCAGAATATTGTTGTCAATACCTGAAACTCTCCCCAGATCTTAGTGCTCTTCTAGTTATTATTTTTTGATGTTGATTCTGACTTTGACACATTGAATCAAGGTCAGACCACAATGCTTGCTTACAACTCAAGACCAAATGATGGATATGTCTAAAGAAAATAAGGATTAGTCTCAAATTACTATTGCATACAATGCACTCTGCTTCCAGACAACATCATTAGTTCATGTAAGGTGTGGAAGAGGTGTATCTTGCAAACAAACACATTTATCTATCTCAGTTATAAGAATGCCTTTCCTTTTTTTAATTAGTAGAAAACCTCCACCTTTGCAGATCATCAAGGTGCACTGTGGTAATAGTAGATTCATAACTCTTGTCCTTTCCTACAATGATGATGGTCATTCACAATGACTTTGCTTTTGATTTACAAGGACCATATAAGTCTGACAGGTTATTGACTATGTCATGACAATTGTGCTGCCAAGGTGTTCACATTTCCTCAGACTTCAACATTTTCATTGGCAACTTTATTTGAAAACTTTTTCCAGTTTTCAGTTTTCTAATCCTATTCATCTTTCTTCCAAGAAAAAGGAAAAGATAACTAATAATTGCAGTAAGTAATTATGAAGTTTGTAAAATGTGCAACATTAATGTTGTTTGAAATATCTTTATGTTACGAAAAGAATTTTTCTTGAGATACTAAAGGATGTGATACATTATGTACATCATGATACTCATTAAATGACACATGATTTGCTTGAGAAGTCCATGCATTAGAAAGCATACATTTAGATACTGGATTTAATAGACTTTCTCTATAAACTACAGCTTCTTTATCTTTTCCATAGCACTGTCTGTTGTGGTTCTCTGTCAGTTAGAAGGCGGCAAATACATAAGCAATGATTCAGTTCAGGATAATATTCTAAGTTTATGATCAGTTTTGAGGAAGTCTACCTTGAGAGTAGGACAAAGAAGCCACTTTGGTTTCATCTAAGAAGTGAAAATTCAAAACTTAGAGAATATAAATGTTTTAGATGCTTTTAAGAAACTGGACAAAGATATCAGCATAAAAAGTGTGTATGGGAGTGAGGGGTGGGAAGGAAGGGGAAGTGCAGTTAATTGATTATTCTAAAACAGGTGCAAAGCAGTAAAAACCTCTCCTCACATTTAGGTCTGGTTCTCACTATGTTACCAGGAATCTGGACTAAGCACTGAGTGTTTTTTTATTAAACACTGACACTTCATCATACAGTCAGGTAACATAGACAAATCACTCTCTTTCTGTCAAGTATACTAGAAAAAAAGGATGAAGAGCTATAGTTTAGATGATAAGATTGAAATTGTCTTGAAAATGCAAACATTTTCTGGTAGAAGGACAGATATAAACAAACAGTACATGATCTCGTTCTGATTTTGAATGTTTTACAACATCTAGTGGAATTCAAAGACTCCCTTTCTGTGTAATGCCTCAATAATTTCTGCTTTGTTTTTCATCTTAATAGGCTTATTTAACACTGTATAAGTTGCTGCCCTAATTTCAGTAACACAAAGCTTTAGGCAAACGTTTTCTTCAACTTTTATTCGCTGTTGTCTGAACACACTTCTCTTGCAATTATGTTTTTGAATGGTACCAAACCCCAACCTGGAGAGTAAAAGTCCATGTTTAATTTTCACCTTGCTTACAATTTCAATGTTCAGCATTTTATTGACTGCTATTTTGACTGTTGGGAAAAGCAGAAATGGACCCAAAGCAATGTTCATGCACCACTGAACATGCAAAAGATACAATGCATTTGATGCAAATTCACATAGAAATAGAAAACTCACATTAATTTAATTAGAAACCAGTATTTCCCTCCTGTTCCTCATACAGTCATCATAGAAGAGTAACGCTTAGAACATAATTAATCAGCAAACTAATACTTAATTTAAAAAAAAAAAAAAAAAAAAAAAGAAAGAGGACATAATATCTACCAGCATCAGTCTGAAAGCAAAACAAGACAGTGAGTCAACACTGAAAATCTGACTGACTTAGCACATACCAATTTTAATTATTTTAAGTATGTATCTTGGGAATATACAAAATTAAAACCTTGCTCTAACAACCTCATTTGGTCAAAATTATGTTTGAGGCTGAGGAAAGACAGAAAACTATGAATTACAGGGACCAGCCTTGCAAAAAAAAGGGAATTAACTGTTCAAGAATTGATTTATAGTATCTAAACTCATATCTTACAGAATTATCTGATCAGCAGACATTAAAAGCACTGACAACAAGGAAAGCATAAGAACTCAGGGGGAAGAATTGGGATAATTGATCTTGTCTGTTAGCATCCTGATCACTAGCAATGATCAGCTTAAGACTCCCTTGAACAAATCTAATAGATTTTCAAAGAGTGAATATAAACAACAATATGTTTAGATAGATGTGGAAATTTCGGTCAGTTGGAGATACCATGTACTTCTTGTATTTTTTTCAAACCAGAGCAAAAAAAAAAAAAAAGGGTTTAAAACTTAGCTCAGTACTTCTATGTATGACCTACATCACAGCCCAGAATTTTAGAGCTGCAGTCCACAAAAACACAAGTGTTAAATCATATTTGAGCAAAACAATATAACTGCTTTCCAATAATAATCCACAAAGAGGTTGGCTCAGTAAATATGGAAAGCAATTCTTAGTGTGCATGAAGAGACTGTCAGTTTACCAGATAATCTCCTTGCATGTGCTTGGTTTTGGTGGTGTTTTTTGTTTTCTTTTTTTTAGCAGGAATTTTAAGAAGAGCTGAAGAGGCATGTTAGTGCATATAAAACTGCAAACCAGTTTAAAGGGTAATGTGCTAAAGAGATAAGGGCATTAACTGAAGCAAAAGAAAGGTCAAGCTCCTAGAGGGTTTATCAGAGAAAAGTCTATGCATAGAAGGTAAATGATGTCTTAAATTGGACTCCGACAAAGACTGAAACCTGCACGACAACATCCCCCCACTTCCTCTTTGACCAAGGCATTAAACAAGCTTTTTGGTTAAGGACAAGTGAAGATCAAGGTCCACAGGGATGCTCAGATCTTACAATGACAGGTACATTATAAGCAGATTCAGGGAAAAAAAACAGTCTAAACTTTCATAACATCAGCACCATTCCTGTGCTTTATTTAATAAGAATAATTTCTAGCAAGGGCAACACCACCTAAAAGTCCAAATCACTTTGTCTGCAGGACTAGTGATACTCTTGAAGACAGTACTTTATACTTCTACACATCTTTGCATATTCTTTAGTAGTTACACATGTTCAATTATCAGTTGTACCGTTAGAAAAGTAAAACCATCATCAGCATTTTTCCCAGCTAAAGTGTCTCTCCCACATCTCCATGAAGCTGAGGATGTGTGTTATGTGTGCTCACTGGGGACTTAAGGAGCATCATGTTCACGTCACGAAAGCAAAATGTGCTCTTGCTCGGTAGAAATCCATCACAACAGACTGGTCAGCCTTGCAGTGTGACACACCCAGCCTGCCTGGAACAAAGAATAAAATTGCCATCAAAACCGCATGCCACAGAGCAGCAAAAAACTTTGTTTGGGGAAAAAATGACCTACACAGCGACCACAAAACACCCAGCAATGGAATAAATATCCCATCAGTGCCACCTCTCCCTCTCCCCCCATGCCCCCCACAACAGGGGGACAGAGAGATCTGTCATCTCTGTTCACACACAGAGAGATGCCCACAAACAGCTGGTGCGGTGTTTGCCACGAAGAAGAATGGCTCTGCACTGAAAGATCTCTCAGAGTCTGTGGGTCTGCAAAGGCGAACTCCAGCCTGTCCCCACCAGAGCCTGCTGCTTTTGTGCTTCTATTCTGCAAATCTGCCCTCTCAGCCACAATCTATGTGTGCAGCACTGCCTTTCAGAGTGGGTTTGGAACTTTGGAGAGCTGAATTTAGTAACCTACAGGAAAACCAGACACATTAGCATCTGTCAAATGTCCATATTTGCTCTCTTTAAGATTTCCAACCCTATTGAATATACTTGGAAATTATGTTCCATAGATTAACCACCCTGTAGAGGAAGGAAACACATTCTTGCTGCAGCTTACCTTAAGGTATGTGAACATTCAGCGAAATCCTCCTACTTCGTTAAAGTCATCCAAACATAGGATGGAAAGAGTCTATTGTTGTGTTATGTCAGGCAGCTCTTCAAAATCTGTGTTTCTGCTAAAACATTGGTGATTTTTTTTTTTCCACTCCCTTGCTGGTTTGATGTTAAGTAGAGGGATAACAAGAAGTTTAAGACAAGAGTTGCCTTTTATGCTATCAAACTTCATTACTATAGAACATTATTATACACCCTTCTAAATACATAGATTTTGACTTACTTACTACAGAACACATTGCACCAGTAATACTGCTGAGGTGCACCAAACTGCAAGAAGGTGTTGAACTGTAAGGGCAGAGACACTTTGTCCCCATCCTCACATTAGGGACCCGAGGTGAAGAGCAATGCAGACAGTTGGAGTTGCCCACCCTGCCATCCACTCACTTCCCCACCAGCTCATGAGGGATGGCCTTCCACATAGCGCGTCCTCTTTCTGATCCCTCTGGGGGCTGTTGATCTATCACCATTCACAGCACAGGAAACCTATGGATGGGATTTGTCTTATCTCACTTGAGATATCCAAAGGTTAGACATCTAAATCTGTGCGGTTCAACCTAGGCCCTTTTTTGTCAATGGAGAGAAATCGGTCAGAGGGATGAGTCTCTGGAGATGCTTATCTCATAATTGTGTGTATTGTCCTCTAAATGAAACCTTTTCTATGATGTTAGAGATCAAGTTTATGCTGTATTACCTTACAGCTAATCCTGATATTAAGGTACCTAATAAAGTCTCAGGCAAGATCCCTGACCATGGTATGACTACAGTTCTATGCTTTATTCAAAGTGATCCTTGTAGTTTCTCCTGATGGAAATTTCCTGTTTTAACTTCAGTTTAAGTCTGAGATGGAAAAATATTCACTATTTATATTTCAAATTGAAGTTTCAAAAGCTTATCTATATCAAAAGCCTTGTAAGTTTTCCAGAATTTGTAATTTCCACACAAACTTCACATATTAGAAAGTTATGAGTTATTCTAGAGATTGAAAATAAATTATTTTCTAATAAAAATAGAACTTATCAATAAATTGTATAAGATTCTGGTGTGATTTACATTCCTAGACAATGTTTCAGTACAAATATTTGCTCCATAATATGCTGAATGGAATAAAAGAGGTTAAAAACACAAAGCAAAGAAAAATCTTACAGTGCTAAATTCTAATGAATCCAAAGACCTTGAAAACATCAGTGGCTCTGCAAGCCAAAAGCTGATCCCTTTGATAGAATATGCAGGAATAAAATGGTTAGCAGTTGAAATGCTGTGGCACAATAATAATTACTTTGCACCTGTAATTCTATTTCCCTTTTCCTATTTACTGTCTGATGTTTTTTGTTTATCACAGAGTCATATTCCAGTCTCTTAATTTGTAGTCCATTTCAGGAAAATAACTTATGCTGAATGCTGAAAGACACAAAAGACAATGGTGATAAATTAAACAATATTTCTTTCTCTCTCTGTTTTTTTCCTAAACAGAAATGGTTCTGGTCCTCTCATTCTTTTCTTTTTTTTCTATGTATTTCTTTAAAATAATTAATTTTTGTGTGGAATTGCAGGATTTGTTCCAACCTAATTTATATAAAACCTCAACTACTTTTAGTAGTTGTTAACATTATTATTTTAGCATCACCATTTTTGTTAGGGCTTAAATTAAGTTGTACAAATTAATAAGCTTGTATAGAACTTATCTGAATGGAAACAAAAAAATATTTGAGGTCTGAAAAATTAGTCTTTCTTCTCTTGATGGCAGGATGTGGTTTGCTCCATACAAGTCACAGAAGAGATGTTCTAGAAGCAAAGGGAAATCTCAGTTTTTAATTTTGGCTGAACCACTACATTTAGAGGCACGAGAAAATAGCAGTTTTAAGAAGTGAGAGAAGTCTGAAGAGGAAAAGTGAAAGATTTCACTTCTCCAGACCAAGTGTAGATTCAGTTTTGTATGTAGTGACGAAGATTAGACTTAAATGCAGGCACCAGAGCTCAGTGCCCAGAATGTGTGTGGTCTTTACTGGCCATTGTAGCTTACACTCAAAAGTTAACATCTTTGTGGCATTTGTGGGAGCCCTGCAGGGGACCCTGATCAGGACCTGGGGTCATGTCTTCATTGGAGACAAAGTTGTCTAAAAAAAAAAGAAAAGAAAAAGAAAAAGTGCAATTTGGAGATGTTTTAGACTGGAGGAACCCAATGTGCTGCTGACACTACTCATGAGGAGGAAGAAGGAGTGCATAGGGTCAGCTCAGCATGGGGGGCTAGTGCAAAGCAGGGAAGCAAACTCTGAAAGTGACCCTCCTGGCAGTGAGCAACACTGGGCTGAGTTTTCATTCTCTGCATGTCACAGGCAGAGCAGAGCCCCGTAATGTCAATTAGTGATCACTTCATGATTGTTCATTGTATAATGACAGTCCTTTTCATTGAGCATAGTCTGTGGACTGCCCTGGATAGTAAAGGGGGGAAAGCCTGAAGGGAGAAGAGTTCCCCAAATACAAGACAGAAATACTAATACCTATAATCAGATTTTGAGTGAATACTGTAAGAATATCTAAACCCCTGAACATTGCATACTGAGTTAACAAACACCTACAGAGGCAAATTACAGCCAGGATCTGTAATATGAGGTTCAGGATGTGTCTTGAATGAAGGATGACGGATGTTGCTTTCATGAAGAATAAAGACATAATTTTAGGCCTTCTCATCCTCATACATATCTTCCCTTCCTATTAGACATACTTTGTATATTTACATATGTTTAAAGTTAATTTACTGTCTCCAGGTTTTTAAAAAGTTTCTATATGTATAGCACCAGTTAGGCAAACTGTGGGTGTACTCTGCTTTCAATATTTCAGGCAGCAAAGTTTGTACTTTTGTTTTCTATAGTCTCTATTCCACTTACCCCTATTCTTCAGCAAACTTCTTCACTGTAATCTTTTTGTCATTTTTATGGCTTGCCCTTCTTCTACCAAAATATAATGTTGATAGATCACCATCACCAAATCTTTTAGAGCCATCAGTGTCAATTCTGAAGTGGCTGTAAGAGTTATTGCAAAGTCTTCTTCCTTGGTAACTGCTAGGCTCCCATCTAACTATTCAGCTGATGACTGAAAGAATTAAATTTTAGTTTCTTGTATGACTGCATTCAGTACTAAGCTGTATCACCCAGTAAGACATTATGGGCTACACAGCAATTTTCAGGAATAGATGACGGCTTAATGGATGGTAACATATGTACACACTCAAGGAAGCAGAGAAAAAACATAAAGACCAAAGGAAGGAGGAAGCTTATACAAAAGGGCAACCTAAGACAAGGAGAAAAAGCACATGAACTAGAGACTAATGCAAAATAAAACCAAAAATAAGATAAAGAATAAGAGATCTGGCTTCTGAAGGATTATTTTTGAGCACTGCTGCAGTCACCATACACACTGAGAAACAATAAGAAAAAGCCACCATGATTCCCATTTGTACAAGCTGTATCAACCACCAATTATGCTCAAAAGCCACCCTTAGCTAGTGAAGGTCATTAGCACAGAGGAAAGGCCATCCCTTCCAGGAGATTCCATGATAGTCTGGTAACACCCAAGCACAGCAACATAGAGATGCTAGTTTATTTCATCTTCAGAAAGGGCTTTTTTTTTTTTTTTTTCCCCCAGAAATATCTGGGTGTTTAGAAATTTGCTACACACTATCTTTTTGTTTTGCCTTTGTACACCTGGATGTTTAAGTCAATAATTGACTCAGTAATAAGCAGAGAACAAAGTTAAGTAATTTGTGCCTACCGTTTGTAAATAGGGACAGAATTGCTATAGTAACTGCAGAAGACACACTCACTGTGACAAAAATGTGGCAACTGATAGAAAAGGTTAATGAGGGAATTCAGTTTCAGCTGAATTTCACTGAAGTCATCCTCTCCCCGCTACAAGGGGGAGGGGGGGTGGGGAAAGGTGGGGGAAAGTCCTGGACAATTAAGTAAAGACTAGGCTGATTTTACCCAATTTTGGAAGTGATTTTTCTTTTTTTTTTTTTTTTTCAGAAGGAGGTGAGAAAGGTGTTTAAAAAGGACAGACTAGGAAAGGAGCCTAGACAAATGAAAAATGGTGTTGCTTCTGTTCTGTCCCCACCTGACTTCTTCACCCTTAAGCTAAGCTCCCTGGTTTCATTGGTGCAATACCTTTGGTGAGTGCTATGCACATCTGTATTGTGACTTTCCAATCCCATGCTTAAGGTGTCAATTTCCCACAGTTCCTCCTTCCCTCCTTTCTGTTGGAAAGCCTGCGGTTTGTAGGAGAGCCATAACCATGAGGGACATCAATCATGGTCAGAAATGGTCTGATAATTCAGAGTCCATAATAATTAACAACGGCATTGCTGAGGCAAAGGGACCCAGATACACCTCAAAGAATGAGTAGTTCAATCCATCCAACCCCGAGCAGCCACACAGTCTTGGCCAGAGTGCTCATCTTGGAGACACTTTTGAAATTAGTCCCCTGGAAATGTCTTGGAAACCCCACTGAAATTCAGGCTGATTTATCAACTTGTGTGAGTACAGGCTTAGGTGTGAGTTCAAATTCTCAGGTTTGACACTTTGAACATAAATAGCTTTAGGGGAGGATTATATACGAATGCTTGCAAAAGTGCTTTGTTATCTCTGGCTATAAAACACTTAGAAGAGACAAAGTGTTTCCATTAAAAATGCATTTTCTTTGACCAATATTGAAATACAGGAAAAGAAATAAAACTCCAAATCACCCTGTTGCAATTACTTAGGCAATGTTCTTTACATCCTAGTCCAAGTGTGGCCTATTCCTACAGCTGCTGAAAGTGAAAGATTGTCACCTGGATTTATGAGCCTGCCTATTACCAAACATTTATGGGCAACTATAACTGCTGACCCCTAAAGCAAGTAAAAACTGATATTTAGCTTAAGTAGTCTGTCCTCTACTCTCTGTTGAAATGCAAGCACTGCTTTGTAGCTCTAGGCCATGAAAGAAGAGAAATACACTACATGAGAGGTTCCTATACACTTTTTTGTCTTCTTTCTTTGTCTTTCTCTGTTTCTGTTCCTAGGAAAATTTATCTTTCAGTCATTCTCAGTCTCATTTTTCACGATTGAGTAGCTTTAGCCTAGGCATAAGAAATGTTTTTTCTGGCTATAAAAATGAGTAATATTTTAAGTTTTTTTTTCTAAGGGAGTGGGAATAGAATCTAACCCCCTTATTAACAGTAGGCTCAGAGGGTCAGGTGTAATTTGTACATTTTAGATTTCTAGCCAAATGAATGTTGTTTTTGCAAGAAGTTGCCACTTCAAAAATGAAAATTAGACAAAGCAGCTGGTGTTCTGGAAGACACAAAGCCACAGATAATCTTGGGAGGTGGAGGAAATATCTTCCATTTAGGTGGGGTTTGTTTTTATCCACAGAACCGTTGATAAAATCCACAAGAAACATTAACTGAAAAAAATATTTCAAATACTAATTCACACAATGAAATAAGTACCTTTTAGAAGATATGCAATCATGCCATTACAGGGTGAGGTAAAAGCAATACTACAGTGTTTTCCTAAAATTGGAATGACTTTATTCGTATTAACAACCTTACACATAAGCCTTTGATTAAAAATTCTTGAAAATTTGGGGGTTTTCTGGCCAGTCCCACTGCCACAGTATATAAACTTCCCAATTCCTCACACACGTATCCTTGTGTTCTGGGAAACCATTATTAGCCCCATTTAATAGGTGCAGGCCTCTCCCAAAGTGAGATATACAAATGACAAAATAACATGCAGAGTGAGGAATCATGCTCAGGTTTCCCTAGTAGAGCTAATTAAAGACTCTGTTTAATCATGTACTAGCTTTGGCTTATTAGTACCATTTATTTAATTGTTATTACTAGCAAAAGCATCCTGCGCTTTTGCAAAGGATCTGTTTGGTGGGGTTTTTTTCCAAATTTGGAGGAAAAAACCCGAAGTGACTTGTTTTAGCCATGAGAAAAATCTGAAAAGCAGATTATCCACTTACTGTTTTGGGTTTTTTTTTTCCATTTTGAAACAGTGCTTATTTTGAAGTGTCCCAATCTGTAATGTAAAAAAATACATTTTTGAAGAGGTGAGAACCTGAAAACAATTTGAAATGCTAACTTTTACTGAGAAGCAAAGTGGGAAATGCTTTAAAGCAAAGGTTTCCTTGTTCATCAACTCTCCCCTGGCATTCTGAAGTCCCAAACTATTGTCTTTATCAGACAGCAACACAATAAATTTTTAAGATATTATCTTATTTTCCTACTATTATGACAAATCCTGTTTAATTAGGGCTATTTATAATTCTTCAGTTTCTCTTTCCAGTATATATTTCCATTAAATTCATGGTAAAAAGAAAAAAAAAAACTTAAATTTTCAGAGTATCATGTATGAATAAGAAAGCATCTGAGTTAGGTTGTTTTAGCTTTGTAACACTGTCACATCAGGGAAAACATGGCAGTTAACTAAATGACAAAATCTGGACTCTTCTGGCAAAATGTGAAGATCATTGGTCTTGGTCTGAATATTATTCAGATGGCTTCAGACCTGGAAGCATTGCTTCCTAGTCTCAGCTGAGGAATCCTTTGGGTGGCTGAAGTGAGAAGATTAAGGTTAAGAAAGTTTAATCAAGATTGAGCTGATATTGATTCCGAATTGGCTCCTTTTTTATCTTCTGCAAAAGAGAAAGTGCCGACTGCTGGCTAAGCTTGCTCTGCTTAGAGGCTGGTTTGTGGCATTCAGATGGACACCTTGTTTGTGTTTTGTTTTGCTTCTCCCCCGCCTCCCTATCCCCCCCTAACCCTACTCGTCTGTTCCCCTCCCCCCACACTTCCCCACAGTTTTTTGTTTGTTCATTTCATTTCAATAAGCACAAAGGAAATCCAAGGCTCTTGATTGCTGGATACTTCCTTTACCCTGGGGAGCCCTCATTCACATGAGGAAATTCATTATTACTAAAAGGATTGCTGTTGTAAACAGTCACCATAATGAGGGTTGCACAGCCTCCTTCCCAACGCTTCCCACAACAGTTTAAATAGCACTAAATACGTGTCTTAGGGTAGCTAGCATAATGCGGGGGAGAATGCTGGTGCTTCATCTTCTGAAGTGAGATCAGGTGCCCCCAGTGATCCTGGCTGAGTACTTTGGGAACTGGCACTAGCTTTTTGGGTAAGACCCAGTTAGTGCTCTGGGTTACAGTTCAAGTGGAAAATAAAGTCAGCCACAGCTACAAATATGCACCCAGTTGTTCAGGAAAGCAGAATACTGGTATTTCAACATGGCAGTACATGCCTACTCTTACTGGTCAGGTACGACTTGAGGGAAAGTCTAGTGACCGGTGCTTGAGTATGACTGGTGTTCAACCACGTGTTCATAAAATACAACCGCCTCATTCAAAGGGTGTATTTGGTTTTGGGCAGACTCATACAGGAGGAAGATGCTGATTTAGAGCACCTCCTCTATTTCAGGTAGCAAGGAGAGAAGTTATTTTATTTTATTATTGGCCCCCTCTCTTTCTTCCCACCCACATCATCTTGGCTTAATTTGGCCAGTGAATAACTGTCTTTGTGCTTTCAATGATTGACACAGAAGGATTATTTCACATAAGGAAGCTGGCTTGCATCTAACCCACAGTTACAAAAAGGACAGGAAAAGTAATCTCACCGTAGTTTCAGCAGGCATGGAGATGCTTTCTTGATGACCTT
>NW_010252951.1:0-4889 GCF_000690775.1 Eurypyga helias | reverse complement strand
TGCTACTCTTCACCAAGATCTCTTGTTGAATAGTAACAAAAATAGAAGATGAAGAAATTGTGGGAGCTTATAGAAAAAATGTTAAATGAAGCCACTTGGTTATACTTCCAACTGGAAAGAATTGGCCTTCTGTTCTTGTTTTCAGATCTGATGATAATGACTGTCACTATCATGCAGTGTCCCATTTTCACTTAATAACTGCAAAAACCTAATGAGATTTATTTTACAGCATTGATAAATTCTTAAGAAAATGAAAACACAATTAACCTGAGCTGGTTAATCTCTTATGTATCTTAATTTAGTATATTGTCCTTTCTCAGAGTGAGCTTGACCCTCGTATAATAGCCAGTGATTGCGAGGTCTGTGATGAAGAGATAGACAGATCCTTTCAGAGAGAGATAAGTGAATCCTGGAGAGCTGGAGGATTTGTAAAATCAGTTCAGCACTGAATATTTCACCTAAACCTAAAAAACAAAACAAAACAAAACAAAAACCCAACCCACACCTCTTGTTAATGCAATAAATAATTTATCACAAACAAGCGACAAGAAAACTCCCTCTGAAAAAAAAAATACCCAACCAACAAAAAACCCCACCAAGTTTTACCTAGAAATAAACAGAAACGCAGCCTGTCTTGTGCACTCATTTACAGCTTCTTTATTCTGCTTTAATGTAAATGACAATCAGGTCTTTGGTATTTATCTTCCATCCCACTCATGCTGTGCCAATCTCTTTCTGTTTCCCCCCCTTTTTAACCTTGTTTTTAATGGATTTTTCTTTACCCTTTTGTGCACTGGTGAAGATAAATCAGGAATGAATTTGGACCTGGTCTTCCTCTCTATAGGTGATGATTTGTATCATGCAAACTGAGAAAAATCACTTGGAGAAATAGGAGATGCCAGTCAGGAATACAAATAAGAATTTTCTGAAGGAGGTGACTGGACTAAGACTATAATTTTTCAAATAATATGCTTGTCCTGAAACAGAATAAGTATAATCAAATAATGAAACATAATAACTTTTATAATATCTTTTTAATAGCTTTTTGGTTTTGTGTTTTGAGATGTGCACTCTTATAAACCTATCTTAGAGAGGAAATAATAAAAGGTATTAGAAATGTAATGCTGCAAGTGCTTCCTGCAAGAGACGTCCAGAGTAAATATTTTTATAAACACAACCAACTCAGTGATACATTAGTAATATTAATCAAGATTAACAAGATAACAACCTAAATGAGCATGTCCTTTTTAAAAAGTGTTTAAACTTGTGCTTGTCCCTGGCACAAGTACATACCTGCCCTTGCAGAGTCAGGGAGAAGTACAGGAGGAAAACCTGGTTGTTGAGTCTTCTCTCCAGTCTGGCCCACAGCTTTCCAGCTTCCCACTTTTTGCTACATTGTCTTTGGAATTCAAATTATCTCATACTTTGGAAAGGTTACAGTTGATGCAGTTTGAATGTCTACGGCAATATTTGTCCAGAACAAAACTTCAGGATTCGAATCTTCCTGTGAAATGGAGGATTGCGTTGGTACAGCAACTTACAGAAACTAGAGAGGCTTGGAGAAACTGGAGCTGCAAGTGCTTAAGCACATATTTACACATATGTATATGTGTAAATCTATTCATGTTCTTCAAATTCCAGTGGGAACAATTGATAAACTCACAGGAGCATTCTCCTCTCTTGGGAACTCATGTTGACTTGAAGATTTAACATCCTATACCTACTGACTATGAAGCACAGTATCAGGTACATCCTACAGAGAAATTGCTGTAACCCTGTGCCCTTCCAGGAAGCTCTCCCCATTGTGATTTCCTTATTTCCATTTCTCTAATATGCTCTTCTTCATCTCCTTAAAATTTAGGTAGAGACCACCATAATCCTTGTTTTTCCATCAGAACAGTTTGGTCTTCCCATCCCACCTTGTACTGCAGTGGTCCAGACCCTGGAAACACTTGAGATTGTACCTGAAAGCTTAATTATTTCTTTTTAAGACACAACCCAGACTGAGCATTGACTTTTTCAAACTCCTTGTGATTCTAGCACTGGACTAGGTGGCAAGAGGGGGGAAGAGGTAAATAAATATCTAGAATAGAGGTTTTTAGATACCAAAGTGGTCAACATAGTGACATATTGGTGCATGCCTGTATTCATTGGAGGCACATCAGGGAGGTGGAGGGAGGGGTAGGGGATAAAGACTCTTGGTGGTTCATCTGACTCTGTACTGACAATGTGTTTCCGTGGAGAGGACAATCCCAGCACCTGCCCATCTTCCCTAAAGCTCGTTGAAATCCTGTTTAATACTTTGGAGAGTGACTGTTATTAACTCAAAGGGATGGTTCCACCTGAGTGATGGGTGGCAGTGGGGGACCCGCACTGGGTCCCCAAGGCTTGGGCTGCCCGTCACTCTGCCATGCACAATGAACAGAGTGACAGGCCCTTAACGAGAACGGCTGTAGCAGACAGCAGTCTAATAAAAGTAATCCTATTTACAGCCTGCCTTGAGATGTTGCTGTGAGTTGAAAAGTTCACCTCTGGCAGTTTCCTGGGCTCGTCACCTTTTCTGCTATTTCCCTTGCATATAGCTGAAAGGCGTGGGGTTTTATTAAATGGGAAATAGAAATAATAAAGGAAAAAAATACAAACTAAAGCATGTTTTTGAATGTGGCAGGCATCCCATCTCTTGGAGTTTAACGGAGCGCATTTTTGTCTCCCTGTCAGAGAGACAAAGCAGTTCTTATAAACCTAATCTACAATATCACATATCCTTTGTATGTGGCTGATATTGTTATCTCCTATCCATGGGCATTCAATCCTAACTTAATTAACTTGGCAAGCAGAAGTATTGTGCTGTGGCACAGTCAGTGTCTGTTACGCTCACAAACCATCCTGCCCAGCTGGGTATCAAGACTTTTTAGCTGTCTACACTTACTTCTGATATGTGTGACATAAAATAAATTCAGGCAGCAACCCCATAGAGCTTGGCTCTATATCACCTCTTTGAGGAATGGACAGACTGCTTTTATTCTCCTTTCCTGTAAAATTAAAAGCCTTCTCTGTTCATCAGATGAATCCAAACAATGTTTTATTTTTAACTATTTGATTTTATTTCTTAAACCATTGTGTAGAAGATGATAAAGTAAGGTCTAAGAATAACCAGTGAGATGGCACATTAACATTCATACAATAGTAGATTCAAATTTCAATTACATAGCTGTAAAAACAGAGAAGAATCCTGTCTGACATGGTTTGGCACTCTCATGTGAATAAGAGAGATATGGAGATTGATTGACTAGATTTTTAATTAACAAAATGGCCACCCTGAACCTGACCCTTTTTTGAGGTTTGAATGATTTCCAGGAATCAGCATCTACTCCATTCCCTCTCCATCAATGTTTGTTCATCCACATAATATTCTGTTCTGCCAAATTTTAAATGAAGAGAGAGAAGTGTTAAAATATGACAAAGAATGTAGAGCGTGTCTGGAACTCTCATAAAAATAACATCTTACAGTAATCTTATAAGCTATAGCCAATACAGAAAAGGCTCTTGTTAGAGTATCAAAACTTTTCACTGTTACCTTATTTTCAATAAAATTAAAGTAATATTTTGATATTTTGGAAAAACCTTAATGGAAAGATCATCCTAATTAAAAAAAAAAAAAAAACAAACTTCAAATTTGGCACTGTTCAGGTGAGAAACATTTCATTTACAATCTCTGCCACCACACATATACACAAATTAAGGACAAGATGAACAGTACTTATAATTTAAATGTACTTTAGCAGAATACCACATTTTTGCTACCAAATCAAGAATAATAAAAATCGGTAGGATTTTTCATTTAAAATGTATTTGTAGTTTTATGTGAGGGTGTGTGTATATATAGATATAAAATTCATTGTCCACAGATATAGTTAAATAGCAACACTAGCAATCAGTGTCATTAGGCTCTTTGTGGCATATATGTGTCAAATAGTCACTACTTAAATCTCAAAGTCCTGTTCCAGGGCAGAAAGAGGAAAACTTCTGTAGGACTTGGTTATTGGACAACATAAAATCAATACAAGAGATATCCAAACTTCTCAGTCTCTCAGGGGATAATGATGTGTATCACAGGATAACTAAAGTTAAAAACCAAGACCCATTTTTCTGTTTAGTCATTTCTGCAGGAAAAATATGCAGCACTTTAACTGAGAGCAAATAGGTGTGTTTAGATGCAGTGTTAGTTTGAGAAGTTAAGTTCTGCTGGGCAAATCTACATCTAAATGTTGGAAGCAGAAGAGAAAAGCCTTAGAGAGAGGACTCATACAATAATTACTTTTTAATCTTCTGACATCACAACAGTTTTACAAGCTAGTATTTTTAACTGAACTTAACTTTTATGGCTTTAAATTTGACTAGAGGATGTACATGTAACCTTACATCAAACAAATGTCTTTAATTCCAGCAACAAAATAATTTGATTGTCAAACTCTTTTTTTTTTATTTTTTTTTATTTTTTTCTCTCTCAGATATAGTAACACTGACCTGATCTAATCCAAATACTCCTTAGATCTGCTTCTGGTGTCACTTTGAGCTATAAGATCTTCTAAATATTAAAGAAAGGGTGGCCTGAGGAGGGGAGCAATCTCTCATTGTTGAATAACCATAGTAGGTAATATATGTGCTAAAAGCAGAAAGAAATGTGATTGAAGTAGTAAATTCAAAATTGAACTATTCTAATTAGAAATCTATTGAACCAAACTTCAGACACAAAGCCGTGTTTGTGCACATCAGTCACGTTGGAATTTATGTGTTAAGAATGTAAACTTTCACTCAGGAAAGAGTTAACCCTTTTCTTGGAAAAGAGTTAACATTTTTCCAAGACTGCTATGAAGCTGTGTTCCTGG
>NW_010252950.1:6770-25879 GCF_000690775.1 Eurypyga helias | reverse complement strand
GGGCCGGGCCCGGCCAAGGCCATTCCTATTCCCACCTCCCTCTTTTTCCCTGGGCCCCCCAGGCCTGGGCTTTTAGCGACCCCCGGTACCAACCCCTGTCCCTCTGCGCCCGCTCGGCGCCTGGGGATGCTGCTGCCCGGGTAGCTGAGCCGTGCGGTGGCTCTAACCCGTCCTTAGCTGACAGTACCGGCCATAAAGCATCCCGTGCTGCAGCCTGTGCCCGGTGCGAGAGTGTCACAGCGTGCTCTGACACAACGTGCGATGCTGCGGCCATCAAGCTCTGTAGCTGTGTCTTGGATAACCCAAAACAGGGAGTCACAGAGTCGTCGTGAGAGGGGTTTGGTTTTGTTGCTCTGCTTGCTGAGCGGTTGGATTAGCAGATTCTCTTCTGTTTGACCCAAATTTCTTGGGCTGCTGGTTGTATTTTCTTTTTTTTTTTTTTTTTTACTCCCACTACTGTTTCTGCAGGTCAGAATAGTCTAACCCAGAAATCAGTCCCAGCTAGGCAGTAACTGAGAAGATAAGGTTTTTCCCTGATGTGTTGCTTCCTTTTTGGGGGAGAGGGGATTAAAATCAATGTGAAATTTACCACAACTCTTTGTTTGTTTTCTTTAAAAAGGAAGTACTCTTAAAAAGATGTTTGTTTGTTTGAATAGGAAAAGGGTCCTCTGGAAGGTTGTACAGAGAAAATAGACAGCAATTATGTAAAAAGGCCTTGGGAAAGTTTTTCTCAAACGATCTGCTCTTAGCTAGGAGGTACCCATCAAACACAGGCTGGTTCGAGGATATTAGCATCAAAACGAAGAGCAAACCGGGCTGCGGGCAGCTTTTGCAGTTGGAAGAGATTGGATTTACCGTGAGTCAGCCTGGAATTAGTCCCCATCGGCGTTAGGTACTTACCGGCTCGTGCACGTGGAAGGGCAGCAGCACGGCACAGCGATGCTTACGTTCACCGGTCTAGCAGCTGCATTTTGAATTGGTGGATATCAGTTTGGCAGGCTGAGCTAAGAGACTGCGTAAAGTCCTGATTTTAGATTCATTTTTTTAAAATAAATCTGATTAGTCAGCAGTAAAGCTAGTTGCATTCTGTGTGGTTTGCAGGGTGGGCAGAGAAAAATGCTGTTCTGTTTCATTGTGGAGCACTGGGCCGCAGGGTCCAGCTCTTAAATATCCTTGGCTGTGTTTGTATCAAAATGAATTTCACTGAAACGTTCATAAATCATTCCTGCCAGCGCGAGGCTTCACAGGTAATTGAACAACATGAAGTTCAGCTCCTGTCTGAGCTGCTTTAAATTGCCTCTCCCTAGAAGTAACTATATAAAGGTAAGCGGGCTCTGCACTTTTAGTCTGCCAACAATGGATGAGATGAGGTGCTGGTGCACGGCTTCAGCTTTGCCACGTGGCCTCCAGTTCCTCCTCCAGTGTTTTGATATTTTGGTAGTGGCTTTCCTGACCCACGGGTGGCTGCCTGCTCCTGCCTCTGTCTCCCTTCCAAACTTTTCAGAGCCGCTTTGCAGTGCCCTGACGGAGGCTGGGAGAGCCCTTCTCCGCCTGAGCACTGAACTGGCCTTTTGGGTACCAGAGCGACCGTCCTGCCATCATCCTGTGCCCACAGGAACATCCCAGGTGGTGGTAAGGAAGTGGGTTTCCGAAGCAGCGCTTTCTGCCCCAGCTCCTCAGTGTAGCAGCGATAGAGGAAATGAAAATGGTCTATTTCTATTTGTTGGCTTGGCTTCTTGTTCTGAAACAGTCTTGCCAGTGCTGCCAGCGGTGGGTTGCAGACAGCCCAATCGCTTGCAAGCTCAGAGGTTTACAAATTACCAAGAATAGCAAACTGGGAAACAAAATTGGTACTCAACATAATTCTGGCACCTAAGGTCTGGAGTCACCACTGACACAGAATAATGTGGATCTTGGCTGTGGCTGCCCAGTAAAGCAGGAACAAACCCCCACTTGAAAAAAAATGAAATGAATTGAGAAAAATGTGGTAGGTTTGGGGTTTCTGTGGTCAAATTCCTCTGCGTTTCTGTTCATATGTAAGTGTGTGCTCCAGCATCCATTGGATTATCAGACACAGCCATGCCACATCTGTCTGTGCCTCCGAGCTGCTGTGCTCCCACAGCCCTCCCCACCCGCCTGGCTGCAGGTGCAATGCTGGAAACAGGAATTGCTCGCAGGGCACCACGCCGTTTTCCTGTGCTGGTGAAGTCCAGCGTATCCCACTGCAATCTGGGACAAAAGCATTAAAGCGTTGGGAGACGGTGGAGGAAACCAAATGCCCGGCAAAGCCTTTTCGCTGCAGACGGGGCAGCAGCCAGAGGCGAGCGTTCCCCATGCCAGCATGTTGCATGATGTTATAAATGCACAGATCTGTGGCTTTTCCAGAAAGTAGTTAGGTTTGAGTCATCCTGGGTTAGCAACATGTTTTTGCAAAACAGTAGGGAAAATAGTCAAACAAGGAACTTTCCACAGTTGTTTTTTCTCTTCTCCTGTCCTCACTCTCATGGTAAGCCAGTACAGAAACACGCTGATGTGTTTTCATGGAAAGATGGCAAATATGACATCTGAGGACATTGTTCTTGCAGGGAGCGCAAGGTTACCTCTTACAGGCCAGGCAGAAGGGGCATGTGCAGAATTTATGCCTTGCATTCTGTCAGAAAAGCTTGAAGAAACATTTTACGATTGCACATGGGCCATAAGAATACTTGGGCGCATCCTCCAAAGTTGCCGTATCGGCGGTGACGAGCGACTCTCCGTGTTGTCATCCCGTGTCTTAATAGACGGCGTCGCACAGATCACCTCTCAAGTGTGACTACAGTATCCCACCAGCAATTACAATAATTACTTAAATGTGAAAGTAATATTAGACGGTATAATTAGCTATTTATAACTGTTGCACAGATGGCTGCAGTCACTGCAGGCAGCTCCTCTGCACCGTCTCCACACAATGGTGCCCAACCGAGAGCGCAGAGAAAGCAGAAAGGCACCAGCTCTTTTCCAGATGTTTTTCCAGGTGTCCGAGCTCCGCTTTGTGGCGGGCAGTGGTGGACACAGCTGGCAGAAAAGGGGGTGCCGGTGCCAGGTGAGCTGCCAGTTCTGCGCCCATCGCTTGCCAGGGTCGCTTCCCATGGTTGTGCCGGGAGGAATTCTTTGGAGTAGAAGCGAAAGCCTTGGTTTAGCACTGCTGTCGAGGCTGAAGCAGATAGCAGCGTCGCGGAAAGCGTTTACCTGCGCCAAAAATCTTTGTTATAATACATTATTATGTTATTAAATTTATAATTACTAGGTATCAGCAGCGAGTCAAACTAATATATTTAAAGAATAATTTTTACTTTGATAGTTTCTTTAGCGCGTATGACAAAGTGGGAAAAGCTAAATTGGTTTTCTTACAAATTATCTCTGATATTTGAACAAATACACATTAATTAAATGTGCCATGTCCTGATATTTATGTACAGAGCTTTGGAAATAATTAATTTCTATACTTCTGCTTGTATTTTGGAACTTTTTCTTCTACCAACCTAGCAATATCTGTACTTAGAAACAGCCATTTAACTCTGGTGGGTTTTTTCCTCTCTACAAAAATGCAGTTTTTTTCCTTACATCTGTTGCAACCATTTCAGCCCTTGAAGCACATAAAACAGAAGCATCTATTGATCTCCAGTGTTGACTAAAATAAACTTTTAGGATTGCTCAGTTTAAAAACAAATTTGTTTCTCCTTGGGAAAATATCTCTGGGAGGTTTAAGGCATTGACTTTACAATTAACTAAAGGAAAAACTGGGTTTTTTATTAGACAGGGCTTCTGAAGCCCCTCTGACAAAACATATGTTTAATAAACTACATAACTGATGGCAGAGAGAAAGCCTTTGCAGTAACTCCTCTGTAATCTGATTGACTGATACAACTCACAACTGGTGGAAAAACTTGAAAATGGGAGAAGATGAACGTGGCATATCAAAACACAGAACATGAAAGGACTTTTTTTGAAAAGGAAACTTCAAAGTTGGGGAACCAGATGCTGGAGTCAGTAGCTGTGATTTGGCATGCCAGCACAAGAACGCGTTTGCTGAGCGAACGACGCTTTTGAGAGGAGAACAGAGCCCCAGTACCAGCCTGAGAGCCGTTGCTGCAAAGCGAGAGGCGAACACGCTCTGTTCATCTTGCAGGGCTTTCAGTGGAGCTGCACAGGGTCAGGTTTGGTTTTGATCTTCGGAAGCTCAACCTGCCGGTGCGATGCGCATAAAGTTAATGCTAATACGTATTTACGAAACTGTCTTGTAGTCACTCCAAAATCCCTTTTCATTGCTTTCCAGCCTTGTAGGAAACACAGAAAATGATTGTGGTAGGAGTACTGGGGCTGCAGGCAGAAAGCTGATGCTGAGTGCAAGCTCCTCTTCCCTGAGAGACCCAACCACACGAGCAGCAGCTGCAGGGAGGGAGTGGGCCAAGTCTGCTGTAGGGATTCGGTGCTGGCACGGCATATAGGTCTACAAAAGCCAAAGAAAGCAAAACCAGAGGCATTGGCAAGGTTTTGGAGGTGGTGGCTCAGGCAGGGAGGAGGGAGGCTGCAAACAGCATCTTTCTGCTGTTGGAGGGCTCCGCAGGCGAGGGGCTGGCACGGGGCTGTCTCCAGCAAACAAGCATGGGGAAAATTGCTCAGCGTTTTGTTTGCCCTTTGGAATGTTCTCTTTGCCCATGCACAAAGAAATCTGGATAGAAAGAACTTGTCAAAGTTAGAAGAATCTTACCGAAATCCCACTTGAGAAGGATGTGCTGGTCGGGTGCCCAGCGCTGAGGGCAGCGTGGGCTGCAGGAGGCAGAAGCGGTTTCCACTGCAGCACAAGCTCCTGCTTTGTCACCCACAGCTGGAGAAGGGACAGGAGATAGGTGGTGGGATTTTGAACAACACATTAATCTGTGCCCATAAAGCATTATCTACTGACAAACATACACTTTTAGGGGTAGGAGCATAGGGTAGAGTCTCTATATGACCTATACAGGGTGAAAGCAAGCAGCTTGTTGGAGCACACACCTCTGATGACCAGTCACCTCCATTCAGGTGTCCCTGCTACCGCAGGACTTGGGTCATCTTTCCAGACAATACAATCTGAGCGAAGCTAATGCCGGACCCAGTGTATCTCATTTGGAGTGAAAACCTCGCCGGGTCCCATCCTACCATCTGGTACAGTGTTCCTCGCAGAGATGTGCGTAATTATCACCACAGAGCCCAGGCATACTATGGGGTATGCTCTTGTGCTGTGAACAGGCAGGAGGACCAAGAATTGGTGAAACTTCCCCCTTGCCCAGCACACTTTCCCACCTTGAAATTTACTGGCCGGAGAAATCCCCATGCAACCTGACCCCAACACAATGCTGAAGAGGTTGCAGCCCCCAACGCCAAACCCAAGGTGATGTTTTCAGCTGGTGAAAGCCTGTCCCGAGCACCCCTCCTCACCCCCAGCAAAGCCCTGCTTTCTGACCCAGAAGCAGGCTGGTTTCTGCCCCAGGTGCTTCAGCTGGGGCGGGCGTTCAGCCTGGCCCTGCATCAGCTACTGCGCTGGTGACAGACTGTCTCACACACTGTCAGAGACACGGCGCGGGTGCCATGCAGTTTGTGTGTAATTATTTGCCAGGAAACCAGAATTCGTTATTTCCAAAAATTCATGGGACAGCATTAAGCTTTGAGCCCATATGTGTTTTTAAATATACACGCAGATCCCAGTACAAGTCTTTGGCCTCCTGCAGAAAACAGAGCAATTTTTCCGTGAGGTTATAGCATATGTTCAAAAAAAAGGTGTATTCCTTCTTTATTTTTTGTAATGATGGTCTGAACTGAGTGAATGATTTAGATACTTCTGCAGAGGAAATCTCAGAGCCTTAACCACTTGCATTAAAATAATGGTTTATGAACTGTTGGTTTTGTAAATGTGGGTGCTATTTCCTCCACAAATAGGGTCAGGGAGAGCAAGAGACCCATTGGTGGATTTCTTGGAAGTCAGTGATGAAGCCCCTCGTTTTTTTTTTTTTGGTTTTTTTTTTTTTTACATTTAAATTATTCATGGCGCACCAATAGCAAACAGTGCTCTGGTGTTCAGGCACCTGTTCCCTGGTGATGGGAGGCAGAACCAGGTACCCATGTGCCACCTTCATCTAGAGAAGTGTTTTATGACATGATTCAGCAGCTGTCTTTCATGACTTAAAAAATGACAAGTTACAATCACGAAACAATTTAAGAAACTCATGAAATTCTGTAGCAAAAGCTTTCAGAGTTTCTCCTGATAAGTTGTCACTGACAACAGAAACACTTTTTTCCCCTGGCAGGAGTATTTCAGCAGACCTTTCCTACCTGCATAACAGGACTCTGGTTTTGCCCCCTAGCAGCACATCTGGGAGGTGATGGGAGCACGGCGGGTGCTCACCAGCTTGATGTGGTGAGCTGGCTTTGAAGCTGGCTTTGCCTCCCCAGGTGTAGATACAGCCTGTGCTGGGCATGGGAAGCAGCAGGGAGTGGGCACATGCTCCAAACTCCTCTATGAAAGCAAGGAGCCAAACCCACCTTACTGAAAGTGAGAGGGTGCAGAGGGCTGAAGGATGTGGCACAGCTTCCCACCACAGGCTTGGCCAGCAGCTTCCCTTGCAGAGGGCAAGCCAAAAGGGCTGGGTGAGGGTGGGCACGGCTGGTGCTTAAAAAAAATCATTGCCTGTTCCTACACCACCTGCTCAAAATTACCTCCAGCAGATCTCTGCTGCTACCTGGGGGTTACAGCCTCCCACCCTGTTGTCTCCACGCTGGAAGACCCATCCCCTGGCAGGACAGTGGGGGCCCTTAGCAGGACCACTCAGTCTGCGATGGAGCCACCTCCCCCAGAGCTAGGGACAGCACCTGATGTACGGAGGGTGCAGACGGAGCAGGAGATGCCGGCTGCTCGACACCTCCGCGCCCCATCCCAACACCCAATGTTGGCACAGCCAGGCTCCGGGGCAGGCAAGCAGGCATTGCCGGCACTGTGCCACAGCCAGGCAGGAGCCCTGCATTGCAGGCTACGGTGGCAGGGGGCCGACAGATGCCTTCAGCCATCGGAGAGGGCTGTGACCCCCCCTCACCCTCCCAGGGCTTCACTCCATCTGTCCATATCACCCAAGTCTTCACTTCCACTACCGCTCCGCTTCCGATTTTAAATAGCGCAGTACGACGGGAGCAGCACATGCCAAGTGATGAACCAGCATTTTTACTGTGTAATTCCCTATTTACCTACTTTTAACTACATCATCTTCTCTTGATCTTTATCTGATGAGAGCAATCTCTTTCCGTCGGGAATCAGGTGATAAGCATTTAATCTCCCGCTTCAGTTTTCTTTGGGCTCCTGCATCGCTGGCTTTGTCATCACTTGTTCCACACTGGGTTATGAACAAAATGCCTTCGTGCCACTTCTGCTGTCTGGTTGATAATCAGGCGTCTTTTGGCCCTAGGCAAATACATAGTCATTACCTACTGTGTAAGCAGAGATCAAGTAGCTGACGTGGACATACCTTGTAACGTTTCCAGGCAGACAGCACGCAGGAAAACACTAAAGCGCCTTGTTTTCAGCCCCGCACGCACAGTCATAGGGGAAAAGGAACTTGCCATGTTTTCTGTCCTTCACGAAGGATTACAAAGGGAGGGAGGGTGGGGGACTTGGACCCTGCCTGGTGAGGCTGGGCAAAGGTGGTGCCAAGGCTGCCCCCAAGGAGGTTTCAGCTCAGATCCTGTCTCTTGCTCCCAACCTGCCTTTCCCTGGCAGGACTGGCTCCCAGCATCACACCACAACCACCTGACCTCCCCTGCAGGCAAACCAGGCACCCCCACATCTCCCCTTGCTGCAGGAACAGCAATCCAGCTCTCCAGCAGCCCCCTGCACACTGCATCAGGAGGGGGATAAACCAGGATGACACTGGGCTCTTCTGTGACTTGAGAAAATCCCCATTAACCATTCCCCAACCTGTGCAGTGGGGTCAGTGCTAACTTCCCCTCTGCAACTTGCAAAGTGGTTGAGGTGTGGGAATAAAAAAATAATGCCATCCACATCCTTTCCCCCTTTAGGGATAATAAATTGTTCTTCCTTAAAAAAAAAAAAAAACCCAAACAGCAAAAGAGTGAAAAGAAGAAACAGTTCCCTTTCCCATCAGACGCACCTTTGAACTCTTGAGGGTTACCTGGGGCATTTTCCCAGAGAGGGGCAGGGGTTTGCTGTCTAGGCTCAGCAGCAGAGCTCCTGGGAGGGCTGGGACTCCCCCTGCCCTCACTGACCCCTGGCACAATGGCACAGGAAGCAGGATATCATCCCACTCTCAGCTCAGGCACCCCCTAGAAAGGGAGGAACCTTAAATACTTGTGCTCAAAACCTTCCAGCCTTTTGCTCCTGATGCAATTGATCTGGGACTAATTGAAAGCAGCCTTTGGCAATGCTGCAGCAGAGACCTCTTTGACACAAACCTCAAAGAACGATTATCTTATTAAAGTTGCTTAGAAAACGTCACCTGCTCCGTGCGCAGAGATGTCAGAGCGCCTTGGAAACCTTGAAAGCTTTGAGTGCTAATACTGCAGAAAACCGGTTTGATTGGCATCTTGTATTGCCGGAACAGGGCTACCTGCTTTCTGACCATGCTGGGGTGGAAGAAGACCTGATGAAATGTTTGTTTCCTGTGGGGTCAGAGAGAGGACAATGCAGTGGAGCCAGAGATGGGGCAGACCCGGTCAGCAGCTGCTGATCCAAGGCACCCATGGGAAACCCCCATGTGAAGCCTTTCCTAAGTCCGGTAGCGCTGCCCTTGACGGGGCTTTGCTTTTCTGAGCTGTTGAGGGTCGCTGCTGGCACCTGGAGGTGTTCATCTGTCCATGGTGGGGGGTACCGCTCTGGCTGGTGCTTTTGGGGAGCTTGGGGTGCACGAGCTGGTCGGGGAGCTGCTGGTCTCTCGTGGAGCTGAGGGCTCCAGCCCAGGCTGGGGGTGTGCAGCCTCCTGGAGACGGGACACTTTCATTCATGGATCAAACCCTCGGTGGTCCCTGCACAGAGCTCGGTGCTGGGCGTAATTATAGTTCATGGCGCTGTGCAGCCATCCTCCTCTTTGGGGTAGTCCCCGAAGAGTAAGGTGGGAATCGCATTTAAAGGACACGCACGGGCCCTTTGCAGTGCTGCCAGCACCGGGGCTGTGGCCGAAGCCCTGCCAGCCTGCAGGGACAGGATGGTCCCCCAGACTCCTCCATGGCCTTGCTGCTGTCAGGCCTGTTACATCGCCTGGCAGCAGCCGATGCGACATGACACGTGGCGTGGGCCCCTCGCTCCCCCCCCAGCCCCAACCTTATGCACAGCTCTGGTCTGGGCACCCCCCCAAAACAGATGTTGTGTGGCTGCCCGTGGGTACGTCACCCCAGGATTAGACCATCTCCAGCAGAGCCGCAGCATCCCAGGGCCAGCTGGTGCTTGCAGCCCCCTCCCGCTCCCAGCTTTAACACGGCAACGTGCGGACACCGGCAGAGCAGTGAAACCGGCGGAAACGTTTTGTTTCCCTCCAACAGCAAATTCGCCTCCTCGTGTCTCAGCCCCCAGGCGTGCAGAGAAAGATCCCTTTGCCACGCTCCTGCAGCCTCCAGGCTGGCAGCCCTGCACTGGTTTGAAAAACAAATTGTCTGGCAGGGACCGGGCCACTCCGCTAAAATCCCTTCTCATCTCATTTCTGTAGTAAGACGTGGAAATACAGTATCAGCATTGGTTTGAGTTGGTGAGACCAACAGCAGGTGAAAGAGAAAGGTTGGGAAGAAGGAGAAAGGATGAGAGTTTAGCACGAAGAAACACCTCTGGGTTGGAGGGTGCTTTCTGCCCCTTTCAGGAGCTGGCTGGGTGGTGGTGGAGGCTGGTGCGTTTGGCGATGGAGACTGGGTAGGTTTGGCAGTGGAGACTGGTGGGTTTGGTGGTGGACGCTGGTGGGTTTGATGGTCGCAGCTGGTGGGGTTTGGCAGTGGAGGCTTGGTGCTGATGGAGGCTGGTGGGTTTGGTGGTAGGAGCTGCCATTGCTTTGAGGGGAGTGCTGGGGGAAGAGCAGCCTGGTGGCAAAGCTCATCCTCCTGTAGACAGGTCTGGAGCAGGGGCTCTTTTCACATGCCAAAATTCAGGAGGAAGGGGCCAGCCCCTGTTCTTGGCCCTCAGTTTCCGAGGTTTCCTTGCAGCCTCCAAGCTGGTGCACCTGGCAAATACCACGGGCTTTCTGCAAGCCGGTTACTGGATGCGGTTGTTGGGAAAGAGGAGGCAAGGGCATGTCCTTCCGGGGTTTTAAACTGTGTTGTGGAGGAGTGAGAACGGCTGTGTGAGATGGCAGGAGATGAAGAACCCGATGAGTTTTCTGTCTGGTCTCTGCAGGGTGACCTGCTGGCAGCTCCTGGTGCCGCCACGGTGGTGGAGACTGAGCTGCCGGCTGCTCCACAGGGCAGTGGGACACCGTGGGGTGTGCAGGGTAGAGCTGCTCCTTTGGGTGCTTTGGGAGGAACCTGGAGGTCTGTCCTTCCACCTGAGGTGGGTGCGTTGGGACCTTTGGGCAGCCCTCAGCGTGGCGCAGGGTGGAGGGACTCCGGCATCCCTCGAGCACTTAGTGCCTGGCAGGGGAGCTCCCAGCAAGGGCTTGCTTTCGCCTGCCCGCCGGGACGGTGGCCTTTCAGCCAAGCCCCACATCGTGGTGCCAGGCTGCTGCGAGCCTGGAGCCCCCCAGACGCAGGCTGGGTTTGCTGGTCTTGTTTTCCTCGCCACCTCCATCACTTGCTGAGTGCTGAGCAGAGCAGGTGCTGCGCCAAATAATTTGAATTATTCCTGGTAAGCTTTAAAGTCAAATTGCAACAGACATGTGCTTCTCGTCCCGCTGCCCTGGTGCCCTGAAACACAGGATTTTCCTGTGGCTGAAAAACCCAAACAAGGTGCGTTGCCCCGAGCTGAAGAGGGCACAGCTCGCCCGGGGGCCATGCTGCCCATCCTGCCCCATCCTGCCCCATCCTGCGTGCCTGGCCCGGCTCACCTGCTGCTCTGGTGGCCCAAGGAGCGGGAAAAACTGAGGGAGGTGGGGAGCTGAGGTTCCCGGCAGTGCAGAGGGCAGCAGGGGCAACAGAGCCTGCGTGGGTCATGGTGGCTCCGCAACAACGCGCTGACTTCAGCTGGGACTTTTAGGCATTTCCGTTAGTAGGTTTCAAACACAACCACCATTAGTCCCTCCACAAAGAGAAAGTCTTCATTATGCAAATTCTCATCTTAAAGCTTTATTCATGTGCTTCCTGGCAGGCTTTCCTTTAATCTCAAGAGCAAGATTGCTTGGAATTACCATATACCCTTGTTAATTGCATAAAAAAAAATCCGCAGAGGTTGTTTCTGCCATAATCAAGAGTGATTTTGATTAGTACTTCTGGAAATCAAAATGTTTCCCTGGGAATGGAGAATGAGGATGGCAGCGCTGCCTCATCCCTTGCGAGGAGCAGGGGCCATCCCAGCTGGGGACTGTGTCCCACCGCTCCAGCCTGGCCGTGCCGATGTACCCCAGGCGTCAGCCGCCGGTCCCGCTGCTGCGGTGGGTGCAGGGGGCTGGGTTTCTCCCCCACATCGCTTCCCGGCAGCAGCATGTCCCTGGGTGGTCTGTCTTCCCTGGCAGTGGCCGAGGAGCCAGGGGGAGTTCAGAATATGCTTTTCAAGGCAGAGAGGACTTCAGGAGGAGGTCTCTGTTCAGGAGACAGCCCGGGCATGTCTCTGGAGAGAAGGGCATCTGCTCCGAGGCTGTCCTTACCCTCCTGGTCTGGCAGCACTGCTCCCAAGGACCCCATCTGGGAGGAGCTCTGCTCTCCATGTGCACACAGGACTGTGCTTTGTTGTTAGTCGTCAGCACCAACTCAAGATTCACAAGCAACTTGGCACTTGCAAGTGAATTTGCCACGTGTTTGGCAGGCGGCTGGGGCCGGCGCCCAGGCGGTGTTGGTGGAGAGGATCAGCGAGCCTGGAGCTGTAGTCTGTTCTGATCAGGATTGCTGCGCGGTGCCCATCACCTGCTCCAGGAGAGCTCCCCCGGGACCCCGGTGCTGCTGGCAGCACCCCAGGTGCTGCAGAGCAGACCTGCACCCGCGGAGGAGCAGCCGTTTGCTCCCTGCGCACCTCTGGGGCTGAGACAGCGGGAAACACAACTGCGAGGATGCAGCCCAGCATCGGCAGGACATGGCCCTGCACCCAAAACCCCCCCGTCCCAGTGCCCTGCAGAGGGGCCAGCCCAGCGGTGGGTGCTGTGCACAGCCAAAAAGCCGAGGTGGGTCACTGGGGTGACCCTGATGCTTTCGGTTACCTTGGCACACTTTCCTCCTGCTCTCCCACCCGCTGCCTGCCACGTCCCTTCAAAGGTAGATGCATAAAAGTCAGGCAGTTTAAATTACTTTCTGCTGCCCTTGTACCTGCTTTGCATTCTCCCGTAATCTCCCGGGCTGTCAATCTCGTACCGTCGCGGGCTCTCAATTCCCAGGTAAGCTAAACACAGATATATTGCACAAAGAGATCCGTGGGCTGGCGCTAAAAATGGAATACACCTCACCACGAGTGCTGCAGACAGCCTAGCAATATACTGGGTGTGAATTATGATACTGTAATTCAAGCTTTGTCAAACACTGGGGCTTAATTAGAATATATATATAATTGTAAAAACTAAAAAGCTGACGAGCACAGTCGCACGTTTCAGCTGCCTGCTACAGAAAATAATGAGGAGAGAATACATTAAGGCACAAAACCCTTCTACCTTCAAAGAGCAGCTAGCTCTGATTAAAAATACCCCCAGCAAGGCGAGGGGACTCAGTGAGAGGTGGGGGAACCTGCGGTGCTGGCTCGGCCATAACTCCTACCTCTGTTCTACAGCCTCCACAGCTGTAGCCTTGGGGTCCCCCCAGCTCCCTGCTCTAGCACTGAGGGGTTCGTGTTAGGTACCATGAGGTGTCCTGGCTTGGTTTCTTTTGATTGTCATATTAAAGAAAAATACAGAGAACATGTCTCATTTGCCTGTTTCCCTCCCGGCCACCGAACTGCAGATGCTCCCAAACCCTTGGCCAGCCGCAGGCAGGGCTTGAGTCACCTCTCATCTGCCCTCGGGGATGTGTGTTTGCTCCCAGCAGCCAGAGAAATGAGTTCTGCCAAGGACCCAGTACAAGGGTGAGAAAAAACAACCCCAAACTGGTGCAGTCATCAACCCCGGTGAAGCTCCCTACAGCTCCCCAACACCAAGCAACCAGCGGAGGATGATTTTCCATATCCGTGGTGTTACAGTCCTGTACCAGGTCGCAGGCAGCGTGGGTACGTCCTACAGGGAAGGTGAAACATCAGGGTGTGCGGGACCTTGACCACTGAGCGTGCATAATCATAGAAACACAGACTTAATCATAGAATCCATTGGATTGGAAGGGACCTTAAAGACCATCCAGTTCCAGCCCCCCTGCCATGGGCAGGGACACCTTGCACTAGACCAGGTTGCTCAAAGCCTCATCCAGCCTGGCCTTGAACACTTCCAGGGATGGGGAAGCTTCTCTGGGCAACCTGTTCCAGTGTCTCCGCACCCTCTGTGGGAAGAATTTTGTCCTGATATCCAATCTAAATCCCCCCTCTTTCAATTTAAACCCATTACCCCTTGTCCTGTCACTACAGGCCCTTGTAAAAAGTCTACCTCAGCTTCCTTGTACCTTCAGGCACTGGAAGGTGCTATAAGGTCTCCCCAGAGCCTTCTCTTCTCCAGGCTGAACACCCCCCACTCTCTCAGCCTGTCCCCATAGCAGAGGGGCTCCAGCCTCTGAGCATCTTCGTGGCCTCCTCTGGACCCGCTCCAACCGGTCCATGTCCTTCTCATGTTGGAGGCCTCAGAGCTGGACACAGAACTGCAGGTGGGGTCTCATGAGAGCAGAGTAGAGGGGGAGAATCCCCTCCCTCAACCTGCTGGCCACACTTCTCTGGACACAGCCCAAGATAACGGTGGTTTCTGGGCTGTCACCCAGACAAGCACCTCTGCAACTCGGCAGTGTGCTGCCAGTATGTATGTTCCTAGTATGCAGGAACATGCTCCAGCTTCTCCCAGAGAATATAGACCCTTAATATTGGGACACTCTGTGCTGTGCTTGGGTTCCTGTCAGACGATGGGCTTTGGGAGCCTGGAGGCTCACTCCTCCAGTCATCCTGGAGGACAACCAGGGCCATAGGAGCAAAGGGGTTTGGATGAGATACTGTAGGGAGCAGTGTTTCTCCCAAAAACCTGTGTTTGCAAGGCAAACACGCGTACCGAGTGCTGGTTGGGGTTTAAGCGTCTGGCGGGCTTGTTACTACTTAATAACTGAATAAAAGACTGAAGGAGGAGAGTGTTCAGCTGTTCCGTGTCGGAGCGAGCAGGCAAGTTGGCGTGCCTTTGACGGCAGTGCTGTTATTGATCCATAAAAAGTGTAATACGTCTCTATAACACCCTTTACATGAAATAAAGATGTTGTCAGCTGCAATTAACTGGCAATCTATTATTAATCCTTGCCAACGCCTAGGGGATTCCTGGGTTTAAATTCCCCTGGAAAAGGATCTCGGTTTGCCATGGGCAGCGGTGGGAAAACCCTGGGAGATGGGCTGTGCCAAGCGCCACAGCTCCGAGGGAGGGTTGTGCTGGGTGATTCAGCGCGCCGGCACTTTTCCTAACGGCGTGCACGCCACTCCCCGTTACCAGCTGCTGGTTTACATCCGCCCCACGAGGATGGAGGGCCCTGAGCACCATTCACCCCCCTGGGACCCACTGGTGTGCCAGCTGGCTCTTCGGAGGGGGATTTTGGAAGTGGCCCCCTTCTCTCATCCTGCTGGGAGAGATGCCAAGGGGAGCCCTCACCACACCCAGGAAGGTCTGGTGAGCCCCCAGAAACCAGGCGGGGGTGAGCCCGTTTTTCAAGGCACTTACATTCCCATCACCCTGCCATGGGGAGTCTGTGTGCAACCCCACGATCCTTCAGCGAAGAGCAGGTGAGCTGCACACCCCCGGGGCCACCCGCTCCCCCTCGCTTCGTATTTGGTCTCCTACGGCGAAGGTGGAGGACGGGGAGGATGCGCTAATGCTAACGGCGGGGCTCGGCGTGCAGGAAATCAGCGCCCTTAACATCTAATCACAGGGAGCAGGGGAGAGGGAAGGGACGGCTCCTGGCATCCCAATGTGAGCCTGGCTGTCGTGGAGGTAGGGGGAACTGAAATGAAACAGGGTGACGGCACTTTCCCCCCAGTCGTGTTTGTAGCACTTCTCGTCCCACCAGAGACACGCCGTGGTTTTCCTCTTCCACCTTTTTTTAAACTGTTTAAAATAGAAAGACAAAAATGACAGAGCCCTGCCAATTCCTGAAAATCCAGTAAAGGCTGGAGAAAAAGCCGTGCTGGGAAAGGGAGCCTGCATAAAATTACTGGAGTTGCAAGCTTGGGATATTCAGCCACTGCAGTAATGAGTTGGTGGGGTCTGAGCAGGGATGTGCCGGTGGTCCGGCAGCACCCCGCGCCAGCACAGGAGCTGGGTGGGTGTGCTCATGGCTCTGAGTCTTGTGTGTTCCTTGCTTTGCTTCTTTGCACCGACAGGCCACTTGGTAACCCTGCGGCTTCATCCGAGCTGCTGGAACGGGGAGCATCGCCTGTCTGACAGTGCCAATATTCCACCGGCAGCAAGGCCCAAGAGGCAAATATTTTGGCAGGGGAGCGGCAGGGCACGCAGGCTGAGGGTGCCAAGCACAGCCCTGCCGTGCTGCTGTGCCGGGCGAGAGGCTCATCCGCACGCTGCGCTGGGCGATGCCACGCGCTGATAACAGCTGCCGGCCGATCCGCCGGGATCACACAGGAAGCGTCAGCATCCTTCATCTCGATTAGAACCACAGCCATGGGCTGGGACGTCTGTTACTTACACCCCCCCAGCAGCAGCTTAACGTGGAGTGCTTTGCCGGGGCAGAGGAGCCCATAGCGACTCCCCAGCCACAGACCCTGCACTTAAACCACCCTCGGCTTTGCTGAGCGTACGCATAAACAGACGGCAGATGAAACGAGGTGTGATGTGCGAGTAAGGGAAACCGGGGCCGGAGGTGTTGCAGTACTCAGAGACCGCTCTCGGTAGAAGTTTGTCGCCGAAGTGCTGAGACCTGCTTTCCGATGGACTGGTGCCTTCCCGTTGTTATTGTCCTTGTCGGTAAAGCTTTAAATTTATTCATGAAGCACGCTGGAGCTCAGGTGGCAATAGCTAAATCCATTTAGCAGTAGGAATAAGAGGAAAGCCATTTTAATGTTCTCTTGCAGTGCTGCCGTACTTAGCAAACCCAAAGGATATTAATTACTCAGCATGCTCTGAGATGTAAAAGCATGAATTTATCAAGACAAATACATTCAGAACTAGGGTAAGTCAACAGTAATTAACGCCATGCAAAAAAAAAGACAGAGAAAGGAAGGATTAGCTGGCCCTATCGCAGGAGAACACGGTGTAGCGCTGAGTTATCCCCGGGATATTATAAAGTGACCGGAGTTGTGGTGAGGCATCTCTAACAAAAAAAAATCCGCCCATGCCTGTCAGGTGTGTCCCTGGGCTGGGGGTTTGGTCCTGGTTTCCGTCAGCAAGGCAGAATGATGCAGGCCGACTCCGAAACGCTAAGTTGTGCTTGGCAGCCAGCAGCAGCGTTTTCATACGAAGCCTTTGATGTTGGAAGGCACTTGGGAAGAAGAGGGGCATAGGGCTTTTTTGTTTTTCACCCAATTTGTCTGCGCTCTCCCCATGTTTTCATGGTGTTTAGCAAACGTATAATCGTGAGCACAGCCGCAAATGAGTGGCAGCTCCAGAGATGAATTGGTAGGCTCTCCTTGACAAATTTAAGCATAGCATGTGTGTTTATACCGCATCCATTAGGGCAGACAAATGGAAAATCCAGAGATGACTGCTCTGCAATTTAACAGTCACAGCATTCGGAGAAGGCTGATGTCTTCCTCATCGTTGATGATGGGTCAGGCTTGGAAAAAACCAGAAAGCCCTATAAAAACTAAAGCAATCTGAGCAATTGAGTACAGCCACGCTGTATTTAAAGGCAGTTTACTCTGTGCAGAGCGAGTACAACCAGTGCTGATTCTTTGTCTCCAGGTCATGGCGATGACCCAGGTGAATTTAGCCTAGAAGATGCCCTGTATGACCTCAGCACCAAGCGACGTAAGTCACGTTTATTTATTCTTTTAACGAGGAGAAAACAAATAGTCATTAATAGAGGCAATTTGTCCTTTGGGATCTGATGCCAGTGGGAGGGTGGTGGAGGATACAGGCTACCTCATCGCCTGGGCCCCCGGGAGATGCAGTGTCCAGCCTTTCCAACAGGACTGGAGATGGTCCTAGAGAAGCTGGTAACTGACCTTGTGCCCTTCACTTTCTGATTCTGGTGAGCAAACCGCAGAGGCAACCAGTGCTTCGACATAGCAGCAGCACTGAACACACCTTTTTGGCTTCCTTGCATTCATTAGCAACACCTACCATCAAGCATGCCCCTGTTTGCCTGGAAGCTAGTGCGTGAACCACGCTCCTTCTCCAGCCAGCGAGGGCAACCCCCTGCAGCACAGCGCCCAGGGAAAGCAAATGGCGCGTTGGGTTCTTGCTTTGCTTCCCTTATTTTCAAGCATAACGCGTCAGTTAAGGGAAGCTCATTTCTGAAGGGGATGCCTCGCTGCTGGCATGCTGATATTTAACATTTGGCTTTGAAATACATAGTTTTTGTTTAAGTTTGGGTCAGGCTGTGTCGCCGAGGGGACAGCACTGCCTGGCAGAGCTCAGCCTTGCGCCTGGCAGAAACAGTGGCGAGGTTCACTTTACACCCAAAAAGGATAAGCAGACCACCAGCAGCTGATGGGGGGAGGCTCATCTCCCTCCCAGGGGCATGTCAAGCCTCCCCCCAGAACCAAGTAGCGTGCACCCAGACACGTCGCCATCTCCCCTTTGCTGCCCAGCCACGGAGACGCTGTGGTGGAGTTGGGAATGCCAGTGCTCGACCCCTTGCTGCCCATCCCTCCCGATGTGGATCATGGTGACCATCCCCGTACCAGCGCCCAGCTGGGCGGTAGTGGGGAGCACCCTGCAAGCGATGCCAGTGCCTGCGATGACACAAAATACACTGACGAGTATTTGAAACCTCTTACGTTATGGTCTTAACAACACACAGACACTTGTGATGTGTTACATGGGAGTTTGCTTGGGATAAAGAATCAGGATGCTCCATGCATCTCTCCCACGGCATACCGGGTTCCACAGGAGTGGGATAGGATAGACCATGGGGTGTCAGCCTCGGTCACAGGTCTGAGGGATCTCATCTAGGATTTTGCAAGCCCTGTAATACAGTATGTGGAGAGGCCTGGTTAGAAATGCCTAATGCAGAGGCTGGAGTTTTCCCCAGGCTGGAATCCCAGCTGTGAGCAAGGCTTCCCGGCTCCTGCATCCCACTCTGGACTTCATTGCATCAGCCCCGAAATAAAAGCAAACGAAGGGTCTGGAGTCGAGACCCATCAAACTGTACAGGCACACTGGAAATGAATTCCAGCAGAAGCACTCTGGTATTCAGAGGCGCAAATGGAAATTAATGGGAATAGAACAGCCACAACTCTTGCTCATAATTTATTCATACACTTAGTAATGCTAGCCACTATTAATAGACAGTGGTTTACGTGGAGTGGAAAAAATAAATAATCAACCCCCTCAAAGGCTGACTAGAGCTTGTTTTAGCCCAGGAGTGGCCAGGGGAGCTGGGATTGAAACATTAGGGTGTCACCAAAATTCCTCTAGTTGACGGGGAACTTCCCATACGTAGTGCAGCCCTGGAAATCCTCCGTCACTTAACTAACCGACCGGGCAGGGGACAACAAAGCACTGGCAGCTTGCTCTCATTTTCTGCGCTGTTCTGTACAGTATCTATCCTCGCTCTGTTTGCTGCTGTCTCCAGGAGCCCTGATTCGGAGCAGTTTATTACAGCACTCTGCTTTCCGCTCGGCGGGATGCTGGCCTGCGCGGAGGCTGTGCCCTGCAGAGCTCCGGGCCCCATCCTGCACGGGGCTGCGGCCG
>NW_010252950.1:3418-6734 GCF_000690775.1 Eurypyga helias | reverse complement strand
CTGGGTGTTTCTGGGCCCTGAGTTCACAGATGCAGACCAGCGATGGTCAGTTGGAAAGCTCGTGGTGACATCTTTGCCCTTTAGTCTCAAACTAGAAGTGACATGTTTTCGGTGATGCCCATGACTGACGTTTTCCTCCCCGTCTGTTTTGTCACAGCCACTCCCAAGGGACCCAGGAAGCCGGCAGGTGGGACAGGTGAGACCTTCCTGCGTGTGGGGTTTGCTTCCCAGGGGGGTTTGAACCCATGGGGCAGCGTGCCCGCGGCCGGGTGCTGCTGCCTTAGCAGAGACGTTGCTGTGGACACCTGTGCTTGCCCGTACGAGTGCCCCAGGCACGATGCTGAAACCCTCTCCCCCTGTGTCAGCAACAAGCGGGAAGCCTGTCCCACTGCCCCGCGTTGGCTGGAGTTGCATTAAGCTTTGTCTGTCCCCACCAGCTCTCCGAAGGCATTTTTTTTTATCCTTCCCAACGCGGCACGTCGCAAGGAAACCTGCTGACAAGTGCAGAGCTCCAGCATTGTGGGGCAGGGATGGAACAGGCAGGGATCTGACCACCTCCCATGGTGTCAGGGGAGCCGGTGGGTTGATGATGGGAGAAGAGGGAAAGGCTCAAAGCTGAGATGCTTCTGGTGTTGCCATGAGCAGGTACAAGGCAGTTTGTTTATCTTCTTGAGCCTGAGCTGCCCTTTTCCTCCGCTTCACTTTCCCCTCTGGTGTAAGACAGCCAGTGCCGGTGTGCGTTTGGGCACACCTCCCGTACGGCTGAAGTAAATGCAATATTGATATTTCTGTCCACGCTGAAGGAGAGTGGCATTGGAGCATTTATGGCCAGGGCTGAATTTTGCACGCTTTGCAGTATCCTAATGGAAGAGACACAAATCACTGCTCAGCTACACAAGGGCTTTGTTTCTGGCCGCATGGCACCTGCTAGCTTTCCTTCCAGGAGGGAGCCCAGAGGATATTTTCCTTCCTTTTTTTTTTTCCCTCCAAGATATCCCAAGCCTCCAGGGAAAGGCCCAGCCTGGTGACATTTCCTCATCCGGGGAAAAACGCCTGCCTGTTTGTGTGCCTGTCAGATGTCCTGGCTGGCTGGCTCCACAGCACTTGCCCTCATTGAGGAACCTTCCTTAAATTCACCCGAGTTTCATTGCCGGCAGCTCCTCTGGCTCGGTTCTGGCCAAACATACCTACTTAAATATAGCGCGGTCACAAGAGCTGACGGTTGCTCAACCCCGCCAGACGCGCCTGAAATAAACTGCAGCGGGGGGGAGCTTGGAACTGAACATGCTCACCCCTGCATGAGGAGCTGGGCACAAATTTAAGGAAATCCACCTGTCCGGCTCCTTGACAGCTGTGGTTTTTGCTAAGGACAAGAAAAGCCAAGTGCCAGAAGCACACACAGGGCTTCGTCATTTGGATTGTAGCCCGAACGAGAGGCTGTTCGATCCAATAAACTCTCCCTGGGAAATGGACACGTGCCGAGGCCAAGGCTTCGTCTTGGCAAGTTTTTTCTTCCCCAGGGAGTGCTTTTTGGATGAGCGATGGCAGTGAGGGGCTCCCACGGTGGGTTGCCATGCCTTGGCCCCATCTCCCATGCACGCTCCACTCGACCCAGGGTCATTTGTGGATGGCCATGCAGGGAGCAGAGTGGTGCCAGCCACCAGCTCCATCCCGGCGTACCTGCAGCCTCACCTCTTGGGAGATGCTGCAGGAGATCAGCGGGTCTCCCACTGAAACCCATTCTTTTGGAGTCACTCGGGGTGGGAGCAGGCAGCAGCCACCACTTAGATGGGGAGAGTTAAACAACAGCCAGGCTGATCTGAAGGCTCTGCAAAATGCTTGTGACCGAGCAGTGGAGCAGCTGGATGCCCTTTTTGGCCCCAAAATGATGCAGGCTACCGAAACCAATGGTACAACATCGCTTGCACAGCACCCGCGGAGCTGCCACACAGGGGGGTGCGTGCTGAAAGCCTCGCACTGCCCCCACAAACCATGGGGGTTTTCATAATCCCTTCTCTCCTGCAACAGGCTTTGATTTGGCTGATTACTTTGACACCCCTCTGGAAACCACCACCAAACCAGCCAAGCCAACCCCGAAGCCCTTCCCCAGGCCCGGGAAGCCAGGTACTGCGGAACTCCCTCACACCCGGGGTGGGGGGTACATGTACACTCGCCTTTGGAGCAGGAGATGCTCCAGGCCAGGAGGGTTGGCCCCAGCATTTAGCCATCCTCCCTCCCTTGCTGCCCACCTGCCCCCTGTGTGAGCCATGTTGGGGGGCTTCACCAAGCCGCTTCTGTACAAGTTTTTAACCAGAACGGAGCCGTTGCGCACTGTTGGGTGGGAAATTTCATTGCCGAAGCTACACATCCTTAAGCATCATGTCGGTGGCGCCTGGTTTCTGCTCCTGCATACCTCAGGGAGCTGACAGGGGTGTTGTGGGGCTGCCCTGGGGCGGCAAAGCCTCTGAGCATGTTTGGGGGGATTTGCCTGATGACCCTGCTTTTCCCATTCTCAAATTCAAGCCCTGCTGACACATGCCCCGGGGATCCCTGGGAATGTTCCTGCTACCGACACTGAGGGCTTGAGGATCCCCAGGGCACCCATGAGCAGGGGGTGCCCCCCGCTGCCAGGGGCAGCTGAAGCTCTGGAGAGACCAGAGCACCCAACCACCCCAGCACAGCCCCAGGCTCCCCACGGGGAGGGGGTTCCCCTCCCAGGACTCGTCTGAACGCACGTTTGAGAGGGTAACATCATTTTGTTCTCTTTTTTCCACCCCCCTCCCTTCAGACAACAGCTTTTGGGATGTCATCCGCACCACCACCAAGCAGCCAAAAACTACGAGGGCCCCCCCCAAGCATAACCCAGGTGAGGCGCAGGCAGAGGCTCTGGATGTGCCGTGACGGCTGCGCTGCCCCTTGCCCCGGTATTTCCAGCCGCTGGGTATCTTGGCGTTACACTGCACTTCCCTGAGCATCGCAGTGGCCCCTGGACCAGTTTGCATTCCTCTGCCTGTTGAAGGCTGTGGGCTCGCTGTCCTCCCCAGCACGGGGCAGCATCACAGAGCACACCCATCCCACGCACCCTGACAGCCGGGCACTTTGCTGCCTGCTCAAGCAGAGTTTTGGCAAAAGGCTCTTCCAGGCTTAAAAATATATATATTTATCAATTTTGGATTGGACTAAACTAAGGTGTGAGCTGGTGGGAAGGCTGAGGAGCTCAGGTTGGCTCCATGCCACGGTTTTAGCTGCCGTTTAGCGCAGGCAATAGCTGCTCTGGGTACCAGCTGGGCGGTTCATGGAATAAAATAACACCAAG
>NW_010252950.1:342-3386 GCF_000690775.1 Eurypyga helias | reverse complement strand
CGCCCTCCCCTCCCAGGCACCCCCCGGCACTGCCGCTGGCAGGGCCCTTGGGAACCCCTCTGCTCTGGCCTTCTCTAGCCGGCTTGAATTATCTGAGCTGCACTGCGAGACCCTTTCTGTGGGAAGAGCGCAACATCTGTCACCACAGCAGTGCGGGAGTGCGGCACGGGATGGGTTTGGAAGATCTGCCACGATGCTGCGTAGCGAAACCGGGAGATGCTTGTGGTGGGGGCTTCATCTCATTCCCTGGCACTTTTCCCTGACAAGGCTGAGCACCTTCTTGATTAATTACAGCCTGCGGCCGGCACTGCTAACCCCTGTGTTGTTTTCTTAGCAAAGAATCCTATGGATCTTGACTTGGCTGATGCCCTTGATGATAAGAACGATAGGAAAGATAATAGGAGGCCGGACATAAGTCCAGGTGAAGGTACGTTGGCTTCCCCCTGCCACCCCACTTGCCATCATTGGTGCTGTCCCCTGGGAACTGCAGCAGATCCTCCCCAGCCCCCCTCGGTACAGGTTCTCACGACCAGACACCATCCCTGCTAAATCACAGGGTACGGAGAGACGGGCGCTGCCTTGTCCCAGGCTGCTGCCTGCAGCCAGCACCTGGCTGCCCCTGCCCTGCCTGCACAGAGGAGCAGGAGGATGCTTCCACCGGCAGTGCAGCCCCTTCCTCCGGGGCCACCGGGAGGGAAGAAGCCCCCGCCTTGGCCGTCCTCGGCAGAGAGGGGCTCTGCCTAACGATCTGTTGCCTGTCTGCAGGTTTCTTTCCTAGGGTCTCTCCTGACCCGTTAAATTGTGGTGATCGTGCTGAGTTTCCCCTCGTCCCTGTACCTGACAGCTATTTAACCGAGGGCATGTGCTGTTGGGGTTCGCAGTCATTGCCAAGACATAAATCTGGAGCAGGCTTAAGTCCTGGCATAACATACGCTATGGGCTGGGAGACTTTTTTTTTCCATGTCTAAAATACTCGGGTGAATGAATCATTTGTCTGCGAGGATTGTTCCCTTGAGCACTTGAGCTAGAAAACAGACTCTGCACGGCTAGTTTATTGATGTCGAGATGGCCGTATACCCTGCTCGCACGTGTAATTAATAGTCAGATATTTTATTAGATTGTATTAACTAGGTGACTTGTCTGCACTTTGATATTCTGGGCTTGTTGAGGTTTCAGACTCCTGCAGGAAAGGTTGAGGCGTTGAACCGCTGGAATGTGGCACCGGTCACAAACCAGCACACGCGTTCCCCTGGCATCCCTGCACCCTGGACTGCCTGCGACCTTTCCAGTTCTGGCGCAGTCAGGTGTTTTTTTCTTTTTACACTCATTAGTCAACCCATAAATCTGTTTTTAAGCTGGTGAACAAGGCAGTCTCTTCCAGGCCGTTAAGGCAAAGGTAATGCTTCCCAAAGAGCAGCGGCGGAGAAGGAGCCTTTTGTTGGCTCGTCGTTGGGTCTCTTCTCCCATCCTGTGCCTTGCTGCACCCCAAGGCTCCCCGAGGGCTTCAACAGCTCCGTCTCCTGCATGAGTTAAACATTCCCACTACAACCTGTCCAAGATAACTTTTGCACCTGTACCAAGATGTGCCATGATCTGTTCTTCCACTGGAGCTGCTCTGTCCCTCCAGTCCCTACCTGCAGGACCCTGGACCAGGCTGGCACTGCCAGGGGCTCGCCGGAGGCAGGGCAAGGGCATGCCAGCCCCCAGCAGCACAGCCCCCCACCCCAACAGCTTCTTCCTCCTGAGGCTTCAATACATCTCATGAACTATGTCAGTCATTGTGGTTAAAAAATATATATATAGTAGTATTTCAACTTCAGTTCAGGGCTATTTCCTTCAAGCTGGACTTATTACCTCTTTTATGAGCTCAAAATAATCTGGGGTTAAACATTTTGTTAACGTCTGGAAGTTATGAGAGGAGCAGAACTTATTAACTGGTCCCTGTTCTCACTGGAGACGGCTGACTGGGAGCCACTGGTTCAAATGGGCGTGCAGACTCCTGCTCTGGGCCCTGGTGCACAGAAAGCCCCTTCAAAACAGATGGAGGGGTTTTGAGAAAAGAATGCATAGAGCAGCCTCTGCCCACCCAGCAGATAAGCATTGCCGCAGCGGCGGGGGTTTCAGGAGGCCAGTCCCACCCTGGGTGCGTGATGCTCGCAGGTGACCCCCACCCAGAATCCCCCAAAAATCCCATTTCCAGGCCCTGCCCACGTGAGGGCACTCTGTTTTCAGGATCCCTCTCATCCCAAGCAAGCCACACGCTATTTTTCCTCCCCCTTTTGTTGTTTTCTAGGCAGCTCTGGCTGCGTTCGCCCTCCCGGGAAGGCGGCTTTGGCGCTTCGCTGGGTGAATTTGGCTTTTGTGGGCTGAGAGGGCGACCTCCCCCCCTGCCACTGAGCACACGCGCAGTGTGCCCGCTCTCCCGGGGAGGCTGCTCCCTCCCGCTGGGGCCACCTCTCCGTTGGGGTGCCAGCCACGTTCCGCTCTTGTTGTTCTTAAAGCATTTTCAGATGACGACCTGGCCAGCATCGTGGACGGCGGCTACAGCCCCGACAAGAAGAAGGGTAAGCAGTGACCTACACGCGGTCAGTGGCTTTAGCAGTCGCGCGGCGGGCAGTAACCGCGGTATCGTGTCAGCCTTGCGCAGACGGGGGTGCGCTTGTGGGAAAGGGGCCTCAGCCACGGGGCTGGAGGGACACGTAGTTTTTGGCCTCCGTGGTCAAACCTTCTGCCAGCAGTTGGAGGCTTAATTTTGATCCCATGGAGGCTCTGCAGCTCCAGCTGCCACCGGGGGAGACAGAACCCACATTTCCCCTGCCTCCTCCGGAGGAGATGCCCACCCCTGTGCCGTGAGGGGGAACAAGCCTTCGTTTGCCTTCCACCATGCAACCACCGATGGGTGAAACAAGGAGGAAAACCAGCAACAATCGGATATGCCCGCGCGCGTTTCCGAGGATCCGCAGCATTAAATATTAACAGCAGTAAAGAGACGAACGCCACAAGCCCAATCAACAGTTAACGAGTCCCTGTGCCAAGGACAGACC
>NW_010252950.1:0-282 GCF_000690775.1 Eurypyga helias | reverse complement strand
GGGGCTTGGAAGGGCCTGCAGCTTCCAGCAGGAGCAGCTCCTCCCAGCCCTGTTTCTCCAGGGAAGGCGATGCTCAATAGACCTGGAGCAGAGCGAGGGTTCCCTGATGTGGGGGAGCTAAGCCAGCCGCCCCCCCAGGCAGCACAACGGTGCTGTGAACGTACCTGACGGCTGCTCGTTTGCTGTGGCGCAGGCAGGTGACCCCTGCAGAGGCATCCCGGGCTGGGGGGCGAGCGCATGGGGACCCCCCCACTGCCTGATGGGCTGTTAGGGGGGGTGCAG
>NW_010252949.1:0-1690 GCF_000690775.1 Eurypyga helias | reverse complement strand
AAGAATGAGGAGGTTGGGGAAAGGCTGCCTGATTGCACTTAGGAAAAAGAGGGCTTGGAAATTCAAGGGTACTACCTGATTTACTCAAGCAATTCTAAGCTATATTTACTCTGTATATTAGAGGAATCTATTCTGCTAAAAGCATTTTCCCCAGAAAACTTATTTAAGCTATTACTAGTAATCTTTAATCTTTCTTGAGTACAAATATTCAAAAATGAAGTTTACTCATATATAAGATTTTAAATATCTTGGGGGAGAATCCCAAGCAGTTATTAATATAACTTCAGAAAACTATGTTCTATCAAATCTTCACTTTCTTATATGTGTGCCAATCTCCGATGATGTGTCTCTGCACTTGTGTATAATAGTTGAGATTTCAAGGGAAGATTGATGTGGAAGGAGTGTTCATTAATTACATTTTAGGTCACTGTAAATGAAAAAGCATAGTCCATTCAAAACAATAGGGTTTGTTTTGGGATTTTTTGTTTGGGTGGGTTTTTTTGGTGTTGGGTGGTTTTTTTGCACTAACTTCAATACGATCAATATAATCCTAGACTGATAAACTGATTTTAAGAAAGCATGAGTAGTTGTATTTTCAAATTGCACCCTAAACTGTATTGTGAATTCTTTTCAGTGGTATTTAGTTTTGGTTGGGTTTTCTTTTTTTATTTTACATTACTAAGATATAGCTCCAGTCCAGTTGTAGTCAATCAAATGATTTCCAAAAGGATCAGTATTGTACTAGAAAATTCATATTAACAGGAAAATGTGGTTCTGTCTACATTTGACCACTGCACAGGATATACTTTGTTGTTTGGTCCAGTCTTATATAAATTATATCATACAGGATTGTGTACAGAACCAAAAGAAAAAAAGGACTGTTTTTAAGTGTTCTATATCACTATATATGATGTTGATAAATATCTACACACCAATGCATATATTTTTTCAAATTTGTCATTTTCTCATATCTATATCTACCTCAGCTTACTTCCTACCTTAGCTTAAATTTTATTTTAAAAGTGGTAGCAGAACTGGAACCAAAGTAAATTGTATTTTAAACAGTAAACTTTCTTGTCTTGATGCATGTCATCAAGATTATTATTTCTATTTCCAAAATATCTCACGAGTTCTCACACTGATTTCAGCATTTCTATCTCTAGGAATTCTTTTCTACTTTATAAGTGACATTGTCCAGTGAAGAAAAATGGATTGTTTTAAAAATAAGATGTTTGATTTTTAAACAAACCTGCAATTCAACTGCTCTGGGAATACACAGCAACATTAGTAATTTCTGCTGTTCCAAATTCCTCTGTGCACAAACATGCACACACAAAAAGTTACAAGAAAGGAACAGAAAGTGTTTGTTTAGAAATCATGGGTTTGAACTACAGGCATTATAGGGTACAGTCTACAACATGCTATACGAACTCTGTGTGCAAAATTTTTTAGTGGATTTTCTGGTTTTTTAAGCAAGGAAGACCATTAAAATGGCCCTAAACCATATCCTCAGAAAAATACACGTCATATATCTTGAATCTATAAATTTTTACCAGCAATCGGTACCCAGTGCTCCTTTCCATAGTTAGCAATTTGAATTACATTCTTTATTGGTGTCTTGGGTCATACAGGCTACTCAAACACCCTGCTCAGCACAGGTCTAACTAGATTTGTTTGCTCAGGGCCATGC
>NW_010252948.1:0-6986 GCF_000690775.1 Eurypyga helias | reverse complement strand
TGCGAGGGACCGCCGACAAACATAGTTGCTCCTTTCCCAAACGTCCAGCCCCTTGGCGAAGTTTCTTTCCCAAGGCTTGCGCTGGGGTTTCTGCTGGCGTGTGCGCCGCTTCGCGTCCCTCGGCACCGGGAGCCGCCCGGCTCCGGCTTCCCTCTCCTTTCAGTCAGGTGCGGGCAAGGCTGCTGGAAACCCCCACTCCCAGGGGGTCTCTTCGTCCCCCTTAAAAACTGCGTGCAACGCCCGCTCTGCCGTTGGCATCTGCACTGCGGTCGGCTGCCTCGAGACGGGAAAAATCCTTCGGCACGTGAACAACTTTCGGCTCGTGAACAACTGTCCACAGAACAACTTTCTGTGGGTTTTTTTCCTAAGGGGGTTTAAAAATCGTCGTTGGTTTCTTTGTGATTAACACTGGAACTCCTGGAGGAGTTACGTAGCGGCTTATGGTCTGGAGTTCCTTTGGGAAGATGCCCCCTGCGTGCCGGGTGAGGCGTGCGTGCCGGGTGAGGCCTGGCCGGGCATTCACCTGGGCGAGCCAGTGCGCTTTGTCAGCCGGCAGCACCGGCTCCTGGGAGAGACACCGACGGGTAATCTGCTCACAGCAACGGCTTGTTTTAAAGGCCTTCAGTTGGTTGCTTGTATTTCTGACCAAAAAGATTGGTCCGTCCTAAATTCAGTCCTCTTTCATTTAAGTATTTGTTCAATCCTTCCTTTTATTTTTTTCCACCCAAAGCTACTAAGATCATGACTTTTATCTTGTGCTAACAGGTTTGAAGTTACTTAGTTGCAATGTGAAAAGTATCTTCTTGTTTTCAGTTGTGCAATTTACCTATTACCATTAAAAGGTAGGTTTTTTATGTGGTTTTTTTTTTTTTTTAACGAGTCAGGAATTGAGAAAGATTGGCTGTTTAAAAACTGTCTCATGCTGAATAAATACGGTGAGGATATGCCGGCCTATATTAGTGTGTGACTGTTATGGTTGTGAAGAAAACAAATGTTTTCCCAAAGCCTTTACTCTGCTTAGTGAACCCCAGTGTGCAATCTGTCCTGCAGCAGAAATTAAGTACTACAGTATGAAAGTTTTCTGTTGGCGCTCAGGACACACAGATTTATTCATAGAATCACAGGATGGTTTGGGTTGGAAGGGACCTTAAAGATCATCTAGTTCCAACCCCCCTGCCATGGGCAGGGACACCTTCCACTAGACCAGGTTGCGCCAAGCCTCATCCAGCCTGGCCTTGAACACTTCCAGGGATGGGGCATCCACAGCTTCTTGTCACTGGTCTCCACTCAAACATCCTCTCTGAGTGCGACCATCAAGCCAGTTTTTTATCCACTGTGGTTTTTTTGTTACCTGAACGTGGGACATGTTGGGCGCCTACAACTGTGAGCCCGTTTATTCAGGCAGGAGTTCTGGCTGTTCAGCTGTTTTCTTCAATGGGCCCTTCATTCTTTTCACTTGTGTCATCTGATCTTGATAATCTGTCTGACTTGCTTTGTTTAATCTGTCTTGTCTTCCCCCCATCCTCTGGCTCAATAGCTCGCGAACTAGTTACATGCATTTATCCGTTATGAACAGTGGTTCTTTAGACACTACCTTGAAATCTGATGTTTCTGAAGGTTTTACAGTGAGATTTTGAGACTTACAATACAGTATACGGGTTTCTTAACTTACCTGTGGTGCTGCACATGAGACATGACCTATTACACAAGTGGTGACAAGTGTCGTGATGGGACAGGCATTGGATGTCCAGTGCGTGGGGCTTTCATGGCTGATTCCTGCAGGTGGATGTGGTGGGAGAAAGGACTGTGGAAGCAGATAGATGTTTGAGGAACGTGCTGTCTGTCAGCTCCTGCTGAGGGGCAGGGCCTGGCAGGACCCTATGGATTTGGGCTTTGGAAGTTCATACATCATAGGATGTGGAGAGGAGCCCTAGTGTACCCAAGAGGCTGTTGCCTCCCTCCATGCCCGTGCACAGGAGCCCTCTTCTGACCAGGAGCTGTGGTTACTCGCAGCAGATACGATATGGTTTCACTTGTTGTTAGACTGTGATTATCATAGAATCATATCATATCACGGAATGGTTTGGGTTGGAAGGGACCTTAAAGATCATCTAGTTCCAACCCCCCTGCCATGGGCAGGGACACCTTCCACTAGACCAGGTTGCTCAAAGCCTCATCCAGCCTGGCCTTGAACACTTCCAGGGATGGGGCATCCACATCTGGGCAGCTTGTTCCAGTGCTTCACCAGCTTTTCCCTTTTATTTTAGTTATATTTCAAATATAAAAGGTTCTGATTATCCCAAACCTATTAGCTGGGTAGCATGTCTTGAAGATTTCCAGAATCCCAATTTTGTAAGGTACAACCTTAGTTTTGGGTAGGCTGAATTTTTAATGTTAGACATCGCAACTTCTTTTACATGCTTTTGGAGTTTTTTAGACGTCTTTCAGTCTATTTAAGTTACTAATTTTAACATAACTGTTTGTTTGTTTGTTTTCTTGACTATTATTTTATATGTGTAAAATCTTGCACTTGTGTGTTGGTTTTGTTTTTTTTTTTTTCTTCTTCTTTCTGCCAGGACACTACCACTTCCTGCTGGGGGGAGATTGTCTCTTGGTTTCCATTTCTTTTACGGTTGAGGGCATTTATTCTCAGCGTTAAGTTTGATATGAAGAAATTTCAACACCAGAGGAGATCTTTAGTTGATTCTGAGTGGTTTAGGAATCCTTGCATATTATATAAACATTTGAAGGAAGACCACAAGCTTGTCTAAAACCTAAAGGCCTATTGTCAAACTTCATAATTGTTGATGGAATATAATGCAACTGGGAATAGCACATTACTCATTTGTCAAACAGGAAGTCTATTAACTGCTTCTATATAAAGTAGAAATTATTTTTAGAATCTGTTTTAGAAAGCTTATAAACTTTAGTCTATTTCTGAAGAAGCCAGGAAACAAATACTCCAATCCAGGAGGAGGGGTAGGTTTGATGCAGACTTTCAGATGAAAATTTATACGTTGTGCAGAGCTGCTGTCGAGTTTATTCGTGCATCTATAATACTACACTGCTCTTAATTTTGTATGAGATGGAGAAATGAGCAGTGTGTAGTCCTTATGTTTTTCATCTTCACGTATGTGGGATAGTAATTTTCTTTCTGCTTCTGTAAGTAACTTTTGCTTTACTTTTGGTTTTTCTTTAATTGTGTCTTTCAATTTTACAGTTTCAATTCAGAACTGTAGCAGGGATCTCATGGGGAGTTGTCTTATGGCCTCTAAATTTAAAGATTTTTTTGAAACCCTCTTTCTGTAAGTTCAGGTTCCTGATGGCTTTTTACTAACCATGCATGCTTCTTGTGGAATATCTGTTGTAGCAGCTGTCCCTTAATTAAACACTGTAACTCCAAAGGAAGTTTCTCTAAATGCTGTGAACGCAACCGTTGAGTGCATTTTACTTTCTGAATTGTATGTTATAGCAGGTCAATAAATGAGCCTTTACTGATAGTTGTATGAATTAGTCTTTTGTGTATCTTCTGCAAAACATGAGGTGTTTTTCATAGTTGAGCCTTTTTTTTTTGTTAAAATTGGTATTCGTTACTGGTATTTTTTTCACTCTTGTGCATACAGTCTTTCTTGTTACTGCAAGGAAAATTAATATTGGTAAATTAGTTTCTGATTCTAGAAGTAGTCTGAGGAGTGGAAAAGCCTGGATGCTTGCAAATGATCAGGGGTTCATAAACTGAAGCCTGAGAATTACTTGGGGAGACTGCAGGCAAGTTATTAGGGGGAGGTGCTCTTTATGATGATGAGGTACATGAGCAAGATAAACCAAAAATCTTATTACGGACCTACACAACTGTCTTTAACTCTCTTTCTGTTTTCACATTTTTCTCAGTAACGTCATTGTGCACACATATAGTTTGCAGAGAGCAGAATCTTGGGACTCAAGGTCTGTTGTGTACTCATGGAAAGAAACTGCTGCATTATTAGCATCTTGTGAGATTTGAATCGCTAGGACATTTTCTTACAGTGAAGAAGCTGAGTTTTAGTCAGGCCAAAATACTTCACATTACAATATGTCCCTGATTTTAAAATACAGCTTGTTTTTAAGGGAATGATCATAGAATCATAGAATGGTTAGGGTTGGAAGGGACCTTAAAGACCATCTAGTTCCAACCCCCCTGCCATGGGCAGGGACACCTTCCACTAGACCAGGTTGCTCAAAGCCTCATCCAGCCTGGCCTTGAACACTTCCAGGGATGGGGCATCCACAACATCTCTGGGCAACCTGTTCTAGTGCCTCACCACTCTCTCCGGGAAGAACTTCTTCCTGATATCTAATCTAAACCTCCCCACTTTCAATTTAACCCCGTTACCCCTTGTCCTGTCACTACAGACCTTTGTAAAAAGTCCCCCCCCAGCTTCCTTGTAGCCCCTTCAGGTACTGGATGAATCTGCTATGATGACAAGTAATTCTAAAGAAGATTTGAAAAATGTTTTCAGACTTGTGTTTTTAGACCAAAAACCTGATTCATATTTTATTCTGAATTGCCTGAATCAGCACGACTGTGGGAAGTGGTGCATAACTGCACAGCATTGATTCATGTCCTGCATGTTCGCTGCTCAGTCAGGAAGCCTGAAGCTTAATGTCAGCTGCGTGGGTGAAGCAGTTAACCAGAGCAAAATAAATTGTTCTACTTACGTGGTGCTGAATAGGGGCATTATCTTGGGAAAATCTGTTTCAGTGACTTACTGTACTGTACTATACTTGTTACTTGTGAGTGAACCATGAATACAAGCTATTAGGATCCAAGCTCAAGGTCAAACATTCACTCTCGCTTCTGTTCTGTAATCTCTTCTCTAGAAATGCTTTCAAAAAGATTGCAGACATCATGATTTTTTTTTTTTCCCCCCACCTTGGAAATACAGAATACACATTTTGGAAATTTCAAGAAAGGGGATAAACATTAGTTCATCCTGTGTAAAATGGGACTGTAAGTTACTGCAAAGTAAACAGCAATATCTAGGTATCTTGTTAAGACCACAGTGAGTCTTGAGCTTATGGCTCTTGACTTCATATTTTTCATAATTTTAAAGCATTTGGTGCCACATCCTCAGTGTCCTTTTAGAATTTTATTTATAATACTCAGTGTTGTTGCAAACCATGGGCTGACTAATTTGAGTCTTAAAAACTGCTTTTGAACTATAGTAGCTGGAGAAGGAAGAAGATCACTTCCAAATCAAGGAGAGTGAAGACCTCTAATGTTAGACTATGTGCAGAACTTCCATGGGAAACTGCCTTCCATAAGAGGAGGGTTATCCGTAGATTAAATCCGTGCAGGTGCTAGTACTATTTTTTTCTTACTTTAATTGATGCTTAAACATCTGTGTTACCTAATTTCTGATTTATTTGAGTAATATTTTGGTGTTATAAAATCCAAATTAATGAAGTTTGTGTTACTTTTCTAGAAGGTGCATTGTGACTGGAATTTATGATTAGAAATGTATTTCCATATTTTACTCCAAATATTTTTTTCTGTTAACAGGAACAAGAGTCTGTATTTATAATCGTAATAACTATTAATCAGGTGAAATCAAATTTGTTCATTTGGACACTTTTGTAAGTAATGGGTTGGCCTTGATGAGAAGCAGTATGGTTACTTTTTGCAAGGACAGTAGTACCGAAAACCTAAAAACTTTTAGGAAAAGTGTCTCTGTCAGGACTAGGTTTGCAGAAAGCGGTAGGAACAGAATCTTCAGTTCAGTGTACCATTTCACTAGTGTCACTGGAAAGAGCTTCTGGTGGAGATTTTCATCAATTGTCATCAGTATCTTGAAAGACAACCAATGCTTTGTAAAGCTAGGACTCATGGATTTTATGCAAGTTTGACCAGGACTTTCTGGTTTTGTGGTGGATGTGCAGATTAAGTACAATTGGAGGGGAAAAAAATGCTTTGTCCACTGTATCCATAAAAAAACATCCACAACACACTTTTTAAAAAATTTTTTTAAGCTAAGTTTCTTGTGTATTTTTTTGTTGTTGGAAGCGAAAAACTTTATTTGCTGGGGATTCAAATAGTTTTCAGGAGGGAGCATTTTCTCTGTGACAAAATACTGTATATTAGATGTGAGCCTGATCAGAATTACTAGGCTAAATTACTGTTTTGGTGCATTTTTAATTTAAAAAAAAAAAAGACAAAGTCTCTGCATAATAATTCTATTTACATGTGTATTATATGAATGCAGCTAAACAGTACATAGGTTTACATCACCATTGAAGTGTTATGCATCATTCATGCATCTTCTCTGACTTAAAAATAGAAATCTTCCTGAGGATATTTTCAATTAAGGTAACAGTTGATCTCCAATGTTGGAAGGTACTAATTTGGATTAAGTATAAAAGAAGAAATTTCAGAAATCTGATTTCATTTCCAGACGAAGTTGATTGCAAATCAAATTTAGAGCAAATTAAGAGAAATGCTCTTAGTATTCATGTATTTTTTTTTTATCTTGCATGTGTGCGCAGCATGGAAGATCATGGTCTGGAACCAGCAACAGAGTCCTCTAGTTTGTATAGCACAGAACAAAAAACAAAGTAATTCCTGACTAAAAGCGTGTGATGCCACAATTCACTTAATTCTTCAGATGCTCATGATTAGTATGGTACACTCAACCTCCAGGATGGCCTCCGAAACCTGGGGTGATGCCCCTCTGCTTACTTTGGGTATTCGAACAGTTGCCAGCAGAACTGGCAGGAGCAAAGGCTTATTCACTAAAAGTCAGGTACCCCATGTGCATGTTCAGGAACCTGTTTCCTTCCATGGTTTCAGTAAGTTTTTACCCATACTCCCTCTCATGCCTTAAACATTTGAGGGTCTTGGCTTTCCCATCTGTAAATTAAGTCTAGTGCTACCGAGCTTTATAAAATAATAATAATAAAAAACCCAGTGTTCTTCAGGGGTTGATGTTGGGACCTGCACTGTTTAACAT
>NW_010252947.1:12392-19424 GCF_000690775.1 Eurypyga helias | reverse complement strand
GCCAGGGAAAAAAAAAAAAGGAAAGCAAACTATACAGTGCAAGGAATTTTGGTACGGGGAGCATATGGCATCAAAGCTGGATTTCTTTAACTGCCATGCACCAGAATTTTCACAGATTTCACCACAACACATGACTTCCCAGGACCAAACTGAAAGCACCAGCTGAAATGCTGGACACGACACAACGCACCCTCTCTCAGCCTCACTTGGCAGCTCACCCCTCGGTAACAAGTGTCTTAGATGTGAGAAACCCAGGAGCTACTTGGGGTTTTGCAAAATAAAATGAAAAAATACAAAAAGGATATAAATAAATCTAAATAAACACTGTTTGTCCTAAAAACACTGGTGTTGTATTCTGCCTCTCTCTCCCCAGGTAACGAACTTGCTGAGTAAAGCATGCCAGCAGCACAACGCTGCACCAAATTCCCAGCACGGTACCTGGACGGGAAGCCGGCTGCACTGATGCGGATTGTCTCCAGTATTCCACAAGCTCTCAGCTGCTGCACCGCTCTCTTTGGATCAAATCTGCAATTATATTTAAAACAGAGATTAACACAGAGAGAAGGAATTGACATCATCAACCGACCTGACAGAGATGATATTGGGGACAGGAATTAGCTTCCCATTGTGGAAAAAACACCTTTGATCTCATCATTAGTATAGGGGCAAAGAAAGCCAAATGGATAGGCAAAGGTCACGGTGTGAAGGTCAACAGGGCCAAGTGCCAGGTCCTGCCCCTGGGCCACAACAACCCCCTGCAATGCTACAGGCTTGGGGATGAGGTGCTGGAAAGCTGCCTGGTGCCTGGTGGAAAAGGCCCTGGGGGGGTTGGTCAACAGCAGCTGAATATGAGCTGGTATCTGCCCAGGTGGCCAAGAAGGCCAACGGTATCCTGGCCGGCATCAGGGACTGTGTGGCCAGCAGGACCAGGGCAGGGATTGTCCCCTTGTACTGGGCACTGGTGAGGCCACACCTCGAATCCTGGGGTCAGATTTGGGCCCCTCACTGTGAGATAGACCCTGAGGGGCTGGAGCGTGTCCAGAGAAGGGAACGGAGCTGGGGAAGGGGCTGGAGCACAATTCCTGTGAGGAGCAGCTGAGGGAGCTGGAGGTGTTCAGCCTGGAGAAGAGGAGGCTCAGGGAGACCTTATCGCTCCCTACAGCTCCCTGAAAGGAGGGTGCAGAGAGGGGGGGATTGCTCTCTTATCCCAAGTAACAGGACAAGAGGAAATGGCCTCAAGTCGCACCAGGGGAGGTTTAGATTGGATGTTAGGGAAAATGTCTCCCTGGAAAGGGCTGTCAGGCATTGGAAGGGGCTGCCCAGTGAGGTGGGGGAGTCGCCACCCTGGGAAGGATTTAAGACACGTGGACAAGGTCTTCAGGGACATGGGTTAGTGGTGGGCTGGGCAGTGCTGGGTTAACAGTTGGAGCTGATGGCCTTAAAGGCCATTTCCAACCTAAAATATTCTATGATTCTATACACCCACGGATAGCTTTTGTCCATAGCCATTCCCTTGCAAATCTTTGTATAACCGCAAATCCCATGCCTTGCTTGGGAACAGGCTGCACACGTCACACGTTTTCTCTCTATGTCTCAGGACATTGTGCTTTCCAAGTGCAACAGACCTTGCTATCTGCCCTACTATCAATGCCGAGTGGTAGTCCTGGGACAAAATGACCATCTCTTGCAATTAGTCTCTACAGTCATAATCTACTCAGGAATATAAAGCAACACAATTACAATAAAGAAGGGGACAGCCTACCACACCACAAGGTGCCTGATGAATCAGACAATATTACTTTTGCAGCTAAACAGACAATACCGTATTTCCAGAAAGAAATCAAATTCAAGCGCAAAACAAATCTGATACATTAAATTCCATACCAGTATCAAGTAATGAACAGGTCCAACAGGTTTGCAGACCATTAAGTTCACCAAGAACAGTGACACCCATTTTCTAGACTAAGGGCTTTGTTAGGCATCACACAGAAATCTGAGGTATTTCTGCTCTCAGCCCTCATCTTTTTACCTGGCATTACCTCTTACCCCTGGCATCTCACTTCCACCAGCAATTTGTGCTGAAAAACTTCATACCAACTTCCAGCTGACCACTTGGGTAGTGCTTTCTTCTGGCATAAACCCACTTTTAGATGGGTCTCAGCTCTTCAGCTCAAGATGTTGTATGCTGGAAGAGGTTACTGGATCAAGCGTGAATTTGTAAGATGGAGAGGTCCCCAGCTTTGTTAAGTTTCCAGAACAAGGGTGAGGACAAAAGCTTCTCGGATACCTGGCTGTCCCTTCCTGAAATCCCACAGGTCAATATTGCATGAGTAATTCTGCTTGGTCCCTGCTGTGCAAAAGCAGTATAAGAAACAGCCAACTGTGACTTTGTGCATTTTAAAATTCCCTGGACCTGTCAAGTCTATGGCAAGTTATTCACTACAATACTGTAAACACGACGCAGGGTGGAATAATCAGTCTTGGCTTGCCACTCACTTCAAGGAAGAATCCACAAGGGTACAATTTCCTTAACAATAAATAATAAACAAATCTCATTTGGCAGATGGACAAGGAAGTTTCAGTCCTGGAAGATCCCAGGGCAATATGTGTTGTACATCAGGAGAACTTTGTGCAACATGGTGAAGCCCTGCTCAGTGGGAGGGAAACACAACAACCAGAGTGGCTGCAGTCATTTATCAGCATGGAAAACCAAGACCCTTCCTAGTGACAACCCCAGCTACATGCCAAGGCTAAAATAAAGAGTTTAAAAGTGGGACAATATGCGTTATTATGAGCTTATTTTCCTTGCCATGGCAGGTAGAAGCACATAGCAGGTTGCTTGTAGCCTGAACACTTAAGTAAGGAAACACAATCCCTGCCGGAAACAGAATTTGGAAAGGAAACTGCCAGATACAAGCCAAATTCAGGTATTCCCTTGCACCTGTCTCCAAGGTCTTCTCCATGAGAGATCAACCTCATCAGATGCAGCAAACACCACTGCATGGTGCCAATGCTTCCTCCAGGGTGGAAGTCTGACACCCCACACCTCCCTGAGAAACAAACCTTACCTTTGCACCAAGACATAAAATAGGAATGAGACTAATGCAGGTTGCAAGAGACCTTCAGAGGTCTCTAGTCCAACCTCCTATGTTCAAAAGCTTGGGCAACTATGGGGGCAGACCCATAGGTCAGGGCCTTATCCAGTCAAGGGCTAAAAACCTCCAAAGACAGAGATTGCACAACCTCTTTGGGCAGCCTGCCCCACAGACAGACTATCCTCAGGGGGAAAAGAAACTGTTTGCTTATTGCTAGTCTGAACCTTTCATGTCAACTTGTGGCCATTGACTCTTGTCCTCCCACCACACACCTCTGTGAAGAGCGTGGCTTCATCCCCTTGGCATCTCCTCTAAATACCAGAAAGCTGCTATTAGGTCCCTTCTCATCTCCAGGCTAATATCTCCATTTTAGCAAACGTGTAATGTTCTTGTGAGCTGAAAAATGTTGTTTTAGGAAGAGAAAAAGGTCTGTGTTTTTTCACTGGACAATGAACATAACACCAAGCACACTACAAGACACCACTTCAACACTAACCCAGAGCAGTGCCACTGGTGCTTCATTTCACTAATGCCTCCTGTCACCATGCATTTTTCAGCACAAGTGCCCCTGAAATGCAGTCTCCTTCACAGCCATCCCAGTATTCTCCAGACCTGAATTTTGCATATAAGCAAATTAGATTTTACTTTGAGCCGTGCTAAGGATACAAATTCCTCAAGCTGGTGGCAGCAAGATCAACACTGACCGAGATTCACAGATCACCATTTCAATTAAGCAATCCATGATGGGTGAGGAGGAAGATAATCTCTTGCAGAAGAACCCTCAGTACAGGACACCTGAAATGGTGCTTTCTGGTCTATAGATGGGGATACAGCACCATCACCCCAACCCAAAGCATCCTCCTGTCGTTTCCAGTCCACGGTGACTCCTGCAATGCTGCTGGCTGCAAACAGACACCTGCCCACTGCTCCTCCAGAACCATTGTTGTGTCTATTTTGGTTTGCCCCTTGCTCCCAACATCCTGACCTTTGCCAGATGGGGAGCATCACATCGAATTGAGTCATCACTCGGACTGCGAGCAGATCCAAGCAGAATTGTCCTCCTGGCATCTGCTATCCATAACATCTCAGAAGTACAACTGAGTTCATTTAGATAATTACAGCACCTTGACAACCAGGAGCTTGCACATTCATAAAACAATATTAACTGTATCCCAAGCATCACATGAAAAACTGAATTGCAAAGTTAAAGGCAAAGAAATGAAGATGGTTGGGCTGAAAGGAGAGCCAAGTAGGGACATAGAGTCTTGGAAACACCCTTGGGAAAGGTGAAGCCATTTCACCATGCAGAGCGTCTACCACACTTCCCCGGCAGAAAGTTAGGAAACACTTTTGTGCTTTAACTAAAGAAAGCAATCAAACAAAAACTATGATCCTGAATTTTATTTAAATGGATAACCTCTGCAATAGGCAACAGGAGACTGAGGGCCTAAGCATCTACAGTACCTAGAGAATGGTTGATGGAATAGATGTAACAGACCACAGAAATTGCCCTGCCAGCACAGCCAGCCAACATAGCTTCTCCAGAGCTCTTAACTTATCATCTAATGCATCAGTTAAGTATAAGCCAGTTCCTGACTGTCTTCTAACCATTAATGCCCTTTGCTTTGCTGTTTGCAGGGGGGGAATATTCCTGGTGGATACATGTCCATGAGCATATCATGACCAAAGCTGAGTCTGTTTATGGATGCTGTGTCCTCCTTCACAGGGCACTGTTGGAGCTGTCCCTCCACTCCAAGGTGGCACCATGCTCATGGGGAGCACTCAGACTGCATTGGATCAGCTGCAGGGCAATGTCTCCCTGCTTACAGGTGACAATTATAACCCTGTTTACTTAAAGGTCACTATCTGCAGCTTATGCCAAGGCCTTTAGAAGACATCACAAGAAGACCTATAAGGTCCCTGAATACTAACAGACAAGTTTTTTTGGAGTTACAGGGAACAAAATCAGGTACAAATGCATTACCTAAGAGGTCAAACAAGGCTAACAGTTATCTGCTCGCAACGTTCACAGCTTGTGATACATCTCTGAACTACAGAGGAAGATCAAGACTGTTTGCTTCAGCTGATCACTCACCTGGAAATCTGCCTGAAGTTGATACAAGTCACATCTTCACCTTTTCCACATTCATTTTGGAAGCACCGAGACCTTTCTGTTCATCTTGCAAGCACACAACTTGTATTCACTTTTTAATTTTTCTGCTACTTTTCACTGTTCAGTACTATAACCATTTAATTCAAAGCAACCCTAAGATGAAATTATACAAAGGCCCTATTACTGCAAACCAAGAACGCCTAGTATTAGCAAAGTATATCTGTGAATTACTAGGACCTGCATTAGCCCTCATTTCAGGGGCACAAATACCACACAATGAAGCCCAAGAAGTGACTCCAGCAAACTACGGGGACCTTCCAGATACGGGAACATTACAAAGGGGCCAATCTCTTTAGCAAGGGGAAAAGTCCAAAGCACACTGCGTTGCTATAATGCTGAACACGCGTGCCCATCCAAAAGGCCACTTACGTAAAGGGGAGCTTCTCATCGTTCGGCTTGATGCAGCGCACGTAGTGCGGGGTGGTGGCATTCAGAGTCTCCATGAGCAAATGCAGCGAGTTGTGGAACTGAAAGACAAAACCACTCATTTTGAGGAGGGATGATGATGGTGTACCCTGAAACCCAAGCTGCAAGTCAGCTGCGGTGCCAGCTTCCGGATGTGACACACTGTGAATCTCCCCATCAGCCCAGCACACGCAAAAGCAATTCAGAGAAGACACTGATGGGTTGAGGGCTTCGAGCACAGCGAGGGACAAGAGCAACAAGCATTTGATCAGGACTTTACCCAGTTTGGTCTTGAAATACCTCCATGGGTGAAGGCAGCACAACCTCTCTGACTGTCCACACAGGGGAAAAAATGCTTCTTTTCCCATGTTGTTTCAATTTATGAGCACTACAGCACATTGGAATACAGTCCATTGAATCCCAGAGTGGCCTCCACCCTCCTCAGATCATGTCTCAACCACTTCCAGTCAAGACTACTCAAGCTTGCACTTCCAAAGACACTGCTAGACGGTGTCAAAAAAAAAAAGCAACAGTCAAACTGTTCCCATCCTACAACATGGGTCACAGGAACATCTCCTCCTTTCACCCCTTCCCCAACAGCTTTTTATTTATCTCTGCTTCAAAGAAATGAGATCTTAACTGTAAAAATGTATCTGGATTTAGGTGTCCCATTTCCCTGCTGTCGCCTGTATCATACGTTACCTGGCGGCCCACTGTCTTCCTGTGCTCCTTATTGGCAGCTTTGATCACTGGTTTGGCAGAACGAACGCTGATTTTGGGTTTTCCCTTTCTCCCAGAAGTGGTGGGTGCAGCATCCTTCTCATCTTGGAATAAGTCTGCTACCATCTGATACTAAAACAAAACACAACACCTGAGCACCTCTGGCCCTGCTCTTTGCTGAATGAACCCACTCAAGTCACATTGACCCGGTCATTTTTACCCATCTTAAACCATGGAGGGGAAAAAGGGCAATACAATGAAAGCAAAAAGTATTGCCTACATACACCATGTCAGCATGACCATTGGCCATTCTGTTTTGTAGTTCATCAAAGCTTGAAATGTGCACATTAAATCAAACAAACAAAAAAAAGAGGATGGCTAGCTTCAAGGCTGGATTGCTGAAGTGTTGTCCACGGCAAAAAACCTCCTGGGCGTGAAGTGACTCTTGCTCCCAGGGTTCGTGTACTCATCCACTCCGGACTGCAGCAAGGATGCTGCCTGCACAGCACGTCGCAGGTTCGGGGTCTCCGCATGGAAACAGGCAGCAGCCCACTCCCACCAGGGCCCCAGAGGCACCTTTGCTTTTCAGAACAATTGAGAAAGCAGCATTTCCTCGCTAATTACCTGCATTTCAGCAGG
>NW_010252947.1:5466-12374 GCF_000690775.1 Eurypyga helias | reverse complement strand
CACGGCAACAGCAGGACTGCTGTTCTGCAACCCTGGAAGCACCATATTTAGCTCCTCAGAACCCTGAAGTCTGGGGTTTCTGGCAAGCCTGCAACAGCATTTCCACTTCATAAAGCAGGAGAACAGGTGAGCTGGCAAATGCAGTCAATGCACCTTTTTTTTTTTAAGGGAAAGGATCTTTACATTTGCATTAGGCTGGGGAACTTGGATACCGAGTCACAAACCTGGTCTGTTTAGCAGGGCTGTTAAATTTTTGCATGTCGACTCCAGCTGTGCACCTACACAGGTTCTCAAACTACAGCTGCGCTTATGGTCAAATAGTAAATTCTTAAATGTAGGAAAACCCACTGTCACCAGGTGGCATTTCACTTGTCCACAGATGAGCTGGGCTCCAGCCCAGTGATGCTGCCAAAGCACCAGGGATGCCACCCCAGCGGCACGCTGACCACCAGCAACACCCACTCCACAGCACCCATGGGAGGGGGCACCAGCTTCCCTTGTCCGTGGCGTGCACGGCGCTCCTGCCTCCATCCCAGGCTCCTCCAAAAGCCAAACTTGGTTGTATTTCTATTAAGATCCCAAGAAGAATGCAGGGGTTTACTACTTTATGGACATTAATGGACAGCCCCATGCCATAAAAGGCTTCCCGGCTCCCTGCCACATCCCTGGAGTACAACAGGAACGTTCTCATCCCTGGTCCCACAGGCTGTTCACACAGCTTGCCAGCACAGCAGTCTAAATACCACTGTGGAAAGGAAAATGCATTACTTTAGCAAACTGCTTGCAGGCTCCGAGACAGCACTTGCTAAGTCTCATAGAATCACAGAACGGTTTTGGGTTGGAAGGGACCATAAAGCCCATCTAGTTCCAACGCCCCTGCAATGGGCAGGGACACCTCCACTAGACCAGGTTGCTCAAAAGATCTAAGGAGTGCTAAGGATCTGCTTCATATTCACAACTTTTATCTCTGCAGCTCGCTCAATTCCCACCAGAATAAAGGCTTGTACCTTCTTTGCTTAATCCCCAAAAAAGACATGCTGACAGCTTTTGTACTTTGATGACATGTCACTGCGCTTTGGCTCCTGCGAGCACAGGATATTTGGGTGGCTCGTGCTTGATGCTGGAAGACATCGAACACAGTCTCCACTTCAATTTTTGTGCTTGACAATGTGATAAAACCCGCAGCTGTAATTTATGGTTTCAAAATCTCTCTCAACATAATAGCTCTGAGCGCTATCGACCCCTCCATCCACCTGCTATTAATAAAAAGGAGTGCTTGACTCGGGCACAAACGCTCGATGAGAATCTCAGAGGTGAGCTTTCAGGTTGCTCAGAGCACGACTGGTGTAACTGGGACCATCTGTAGCACCTCAAGATCTATTCCACTGATGCCAGGGGATAAGCGAGAAGGACAGATCCCTCCTTCCCAACTGGCAGAGTGGAAGCTGATGGTGCATTATTTGTAATTATAGAAGACTGTAATATAATATCTTAACAGCATGCCCACATGCTTTCAATCAGTATTTGAATAGGTTTCCATAATTCAAAGAACATCAACTCTCAACTGCTTTAGCTGACCAGCACTAACAAAAATAATTATCTGCTTTATAAAGTCTCTTTCACCACCTTGTTGATGGCAGTAATTGAATTCTAATTAGCAGAAGGCAATTCTGCCTTGGTGGGAGCGCTTCACCAGCGATGTACTTGCTGACAGAGAGGGGTTTAAGTCCTTGCTGTGTTAAATTGAGTGTTCCCCCTTGCCCTGTGTATCGTTTCTGTGGGAATATGAAGAACAATGCAGGAATACTGTATGCAGGACTGATCCTGAGTACAGGACAAAGCCCTCGCAGTACAGCCTTTTGCAGAAAAAATTTAAGTTTTAGTCAAATTAGCACACATGAGTGGCAGGCTTGGCACTGCCACTGCTGCTCCTCTTGGTTCAGAGAAACCTGGCTGCTTTTCACAGTGAAAGAAAAAAAAAATTATTTGTTTATACCCATTAGAGGGAACATGGCAGACGAGAAGGGAGGAGGAAAAAAAAAGAGAAGTCAGGAAAACTGAACCTGCCAGCCAACAGGGTTAGTGAAAGCAAGAGCAGAAGATCAGGTCTTGGAGGCTTTGCAGGAGTAGGGTGAGGATGCTCCTGCCAAGGGAAGCTCTGGTCATCCTCCAAGGACTGCACAGCATCAGCACAGGCTGACAACAGACACCAGTCCCCCATCATTAAAGAAATGGCTCGAAGGCAGAAGTTCATCAAACTATCACCCAAAGATTCTCAGAGCCAAGTGCATTTGAGTGTGTTTTAGGCTGGATCACAAACGCAGATTTTGATGTCACCTACAGAGCCCCCACCGTGAATTCACAAGGTCCTCGTGCCTGACCCCAAGGAGCATTAGCTTAGTGTGCAGGCCAAGCAAGCCCAAATCTTTGGCCCTGAAGCACATACAACAATGGCTTAAGAAACTCCATGTTTTAACGGTGAAGCAAACCAGTTGCAAGGAGCAAGGTTTGGTTTTTTGCTATTAAACCAAAGCCAAGCTTCCTCTGGTATTATATTATGGTCCCTACATATGAGAGGCTGAAGAGGAGGAGATGCTGTTAATAAACCCATTTCAGCATTTTTTCAGATTTCTGCTTTTAATGGATGAGTTGCAGGTGGCACCATCATCCCTACTCTACAACACACTACCCCGATGAGTTACAGCTCTCCTCTGCGCCTACTCCACAGCAGCTACAGGGACAAGCCAAACAGAAATCCCTATCAGACACCACCAGTTCTGCAGCCCTGTCTCCAACAGCAAGTTCAGCAGTGGCTAAATAATTCATCATACAGCATCAATTATTCCTGCAGGTTACCTGGTGTTTCTAATAAGCTCTAATCACGGCCAGTTTTTACCCTGGGAAAGCTGTGGGCTTCCGAAACACACACAGCTCTTGATTTGGGCATTACCGAAACCGATCTTCACCGTTCTTTGACTCACAACTACCCCAATGAATGCAAAACTTGCACATCTGGCCACCCCTGTGCAGATTCATCGCTGACACAGGACAAGCCACTGACAATGCTCAATTTATTTCCCATTCTCATTTCTTAACTTTGACAAGAACCAGTTCTTGCTTAAATTACTCTAAAAAGAATACTTCCTCCCTCTATGCTCATTACGTTCCTTATTTTGGGTGGCATTTGGAAGGTCATACCCAGCTGTAAATCCAAAAGGGAGGGTGGCACAAAGAGGAGAAATCTGAGTATGAGAAATTTCCTTCCAAATTGGTAATGCAAGGGGAAAAAATAAAAAGTGCAAATTAACAAGCTGCCCATGCTGAGCAAGGCTTTAAAATGGTTTTGAGAAAAGCAGATATATTCCCTTCCCGACACCACACACAAAATCTCATGGGAACAACAGTGCCCCGGAGTCGTGCAGTCTCAATTTTGGCTGCGGGATGGCGTGTTGGGCTTTGCAAGACTGGATTTTCATACAACAGCTGCCCCTAAAAAGGTTAAGGTCATTTAAAGTCTCAGCTCATTAACTGACACAAAGACTCAAGGTCGCAGGAAGATTTTTTTTGGTCAGGTTTTAAACAACAAGAAATTGAAATGCTCTAAAAGCCTGCATCAGTGACGCTTTTAACCCAACACACCCAAGTGCAGACGCATGCTCATGGAGATCAGTCAGTATATAAAACCAGCTCAGTTCACACATGCAGATGGGAAGTCTTCAACTTGAAGCCCACTCCCCAAGTGCTCCTTAGCAGCAGGCATGACCCACGCCGAAGCCTGCAGAGCCCCACAGCTACCGCTATTCTGCTTCCAGCAGCTCACCAAGTTCACAGCCCTCAGGACCAAGGGAGACTTTAAAACACAGGTGCCAAAACCTCTCTACTGGGAGACGTGGTATTTAAGGTCAGTCAACACGTCTGTTGGCACTGATGCACTGAGAGGCTGACAAGTCATTTTTACAATACTCAGGAAAAGTACATAGCACAAAATCTTCTAATGCAGGAGCAACAGCGGGCGTAATCATCAATATGCGTTAATTTGTTAATGTTACATATTGGCAGCAGCGTAAAATAGCTCTACAGCAGCTGTAACATCTCCATTTGTATTAGATTTCCAGCACCGTATATTAACCCTGATTTTTTGCATACTAATTAATAAAGTCATTAAGTTGCAGGGCCAAGCATGATGGACTACAGCTAAGGAGAACAGCCATTTTTGTACAGAAGGGTGGTACGGTCAGCAACACTACCCACAACATACAGACGACAAGCTGACCATGGCTTTTAATCCCAGGATCACCTGTGGCTCCACATGCTTTTTGAGAACACCTTTGGCATCAGGTAAGAGGTGGGGATCTCCAAGCAAGAGTTACCCAGGATTTACACTGCCCCATAACTTGCAGTTCCTGATTTTTGCTCTTGGTGACCAAAAAAAGAAGAGAATTGACAGATTTGGGAAAGATTTCTCTGATGCACCTCAACGGGACACTGACACCAGGGTGGAGGACAGCAGAGGACAATGCATGTCCACACCTGGGTGCAACCACAGCCCCCAGCAGCCTCATTCCTCCTCCCTCTACTTATTCCCTTCTCCACACCCTATCCATTCCCTTTTATTTGCTGCTGTTCACACAGGTGCTTCCAAAGACTTTGGCATAAATGACACGCACATGAGCATGAAGCTCACATTTTGGAAAGGGGCAGCACTGAGTATCTCCCAACTCACTGCTTTTACCTTGCTCTTTTTCAGAATGTCGACCTGCTCCTCATACACGGTGTCCCTGTTCTTCTCCAGAAATCCCTCGCTCTGGTATTCCACCTAGCAGGAGACAAAAGGAAGAAGCCCAAAGGGTAAAGTCCAAACGCACAAGGACAAGATGCTGTGTCCCACCACACCTGCCCTGTTGGAGCTCACATGAAAAACCTGAGAGGGAAAAGCAGGGGGAACAACTGCAATTTAAAGGTCAGTTTTTATTATAGAAAGTTTTATTATAGAATCTGAACTAAAGCAAAATCCTTAACACAAACACGCACTGTTTCTTAATCATTAAGCTGCTCTGTATGGGACCCAACCACACTTCCATGGAAACCAGGGGCAAAAATATGCGAGGATCATCAGTCCTTCTACATGTGCTTTTGTACACCCCTGGACTCCTTGGAAGTTAATCAGTCAACCTCAAAAAGATTTCCTGACTACACCTCTTGTAGGTCTTGGTTTGGAGACTGCAGAGGGTTGGCGAGCACCAGAAGAATTTTGAGAGTACAGATGAAAATGCTGTATTTTATATGTGAAGTTGGATGAAATAACTGATCACAGAGCAGAGAAGCAAAGCTTGGAAAGCAACAACATTTGGGAGGGATACATGTGCAAAACCCAGGTACCTAAGGAAAGGCGAGTCTCAATATTTGCCATGAAAAATGCCACTTACAACCAGGGCAAGCCTGGTTAGGAGAAGCGCCTGTATGGGATAGCAGCACCCGCACATCATCTGACTCCTCGGACACATCTCCAGGTTGGCCTTACATTTTGCGTTCTAACAAACGTGTGTTTTGGATAATGGCAAGATTTAAGGTTCTTATTTGCTGTGAGTAATGCCTGTCACACCAGGGTTTCAGCGAAGCCCAGGGTCACCTCTCACGTGCTCCTTCCCACCGTGTCGTGCTGATGCTTGCAGCTCCTGTTCTTCAAAAATAACGCCCTTTTCCAATACATTTTCAGCAGAGCTGCCGTTACAGAAACTCATCTTGCCGCAGCTTTGAGAAAGGGGATTTTTCTCTGCCCTAGAAAGCACAACTATTTAAAGCTTAGTGCAATAGTTTGGAGGCTAAAGTCCTCCAAGCTGATCTAGATCTGAGCACCCGACCGAGATTACTGCCAACAGGCATCCCTATCACCAAAAAGCAGCTCGCCAGCGCTATACACTGATTTTTCTTCATGCAGCTATTTTTTCCCCCCTCCATTCAGTTCCCACTCCTGCGTTCAATGCTGAGCGCATGCAACGGGCACCCAGTTACCTTATCGGCGAAGTGCACGATGATGAACGAGGTGTTGGAAATGCGGGGTTTCTGGAATTGCTGGCTGTTGGAGTGGCGGTCGTACAGCTTCTGCAGCCAGTTCTTGTCAGTGCCTTTGGGAACCTGGATGGGCAGAAAATGGATCAAAAAGTCATGGTCCGGCATGCAGAGGAGGAGCGGGGAGGTTTTGGAGGAACCCTCATTGTGAGTTTCCACATGGGCCACAGGAAAACTAGAGAAACAAATCCACTTCACAGTTCTGAGAACATGTGCTATTTTGTTTTCATGCATATTCTTGACAAAACACACAAAAATTTTGTTTCCAGTGAAAAACACCCAAATGCAGGTTCTGTTCCATCAGCCAAAACAGCTCTTGCAGGAAAAATAATTAAAGAAGTATTTTTGCACTTACATTACATCAACTGTTCAGACACCAAAATTATTTTTTTAATGTGAATTTTGGTGACCAAATAGTTTAACAAGCTGCCACCTGAGAAAACAAGCAAGAGGTTCTGGTTTTATCTAATTTAAAATAATAATGATAATAAAATGATCATTTTAAAATATTAAAATAATGAAAAAAATAGTAATCCCTAAGAAACCTCTGTCTTTCATCAGGTTTGGAGTGGGTCACTGGGATCCCAAACACAGCTGTACACAGACCCACATACCTCTTCCACCACAGACAAATGATTCCCCTGTCTCCCTCCCACACATCCAACTTCCTGTGCCATGAAATCTCCTAGATGCCAAACCGTTCTTTTGCATTCCATCTACACCCAAATCAGGGGGCAAGCCCTACACCGGCCTGCCTGTGAAAGGATTTGGCCACGGTACACCAAGATGGCAGGTGTTGCCCAAGGCATTGCTTTGGTAGGATGGGGGAGAAGATGGAG
>NW_010252947.1:4803-5408 GCF_000690775.1 Eurypyga helias | reverse complement strand
AAAAAAAACCTCACAGCACTACCTGGGCAGCAAGAGAATGGGCTATTTTTCACAAATCAGCAGGTATAAGGAGGGCTTGAGCTTACCTTTCTACCCAGCACCTGCAGTTTTTACCCACTAAATAACTGCAAACTTAAGCTAATGCAATATACTGCCAAGATCAGGGAAAATAAAATGGTTTTGTTTTATTATTTTGTAAGCACATATAGCTGTATAGCAGCATATAACAATATATTGTTACTTCTGATAATCTCATGATTACTCTTCCCATAAGGACTCACTTTTTCAGGGTATGTTTAGGTCCATCTCTGCTAACCGGCCAAAACACCCAATTTCCAAAAATACTAAGGGCATTTGAGGAAAGCATCACAGCTGTAAATATCTATTATTTTGCACTTTTCCAGTGCAACAAGTTCGCCACAAAGCAAAACTCTTGAAAACCAAACGAAACAAGGAGTGAAGCTGTTACACTTGAGGACTGGGGACCACAGCTGATGGGGCTCATCTCCCCATCCCTCCTGCCTGCCAAGCAGGGATGGGAAGAGCACAGGCTGGTGGACCCTCCTCCATCACTGCTTCCCATGACAGGACAGCAATAGTGAGAC
>NW_010252947.1:3984-4780 GCF_000690775.1 Eurypyga helias | reverse complement strand
GGTGGGGGGGGGGAAAGCTGCCTGGATTATTTAGGTTAGAAAAAGAGAAAAGTCAGAAGAAAAGTGTTAGGCAGTATTTAAAACTCGATGGGACAAAGCCTATAAAGCACAGAACACTTGCACAGCATCAGGGAAAGCTCTGGATGACCCATCAGGTCTTTACATAGACCTTTATATGAAAAGGGACAGAGGAAACAGGGGCAGCAAACAGCACAAAGGAAAACTTGAGACAGATCAGGAACATTTCCTCACGCTGCACTGCAACAGCCTTTGATTTCACGGCAGCAAGCCAAAACCTGCCAGAAGGACACAGGGATGAGCATCTCTCCCGCCCACCCCCGCTAACTGGGAGAAGTGGCTGAATTAAATGCAGCAGCCGCTCATGCAAGCTGTGCTATCCCAGAGGTATTTATATCTTACAGTTTTAAGTGTAGCCAATTAAGGATACACGCAGAAATAACACAGAGTATGTAAAAATATTAAAAGGCATTTATTTGTGCAATTATGTACGTATTTTATTTATGCAAGATAGACATGCATGTTTAAACTATGGAGTTACATAAATGTAGATGGGTTTCTTTCCATCAGTCATATTACATATCTGTATGTAAAAAACCATCTTTTCTGGAGCTATCATTAGGTCTCTCCTGTTGGGGACCCAGCCACGGGTGCAGAGCAAGAGTACTGCAGCCACCTGAGGCTCCCGATGCTGCAGAGAACAGATTTATCCTGCACCAGCTCTCTTTTAGGCCATCCACTTTGCTGAAAAACCTGCTTATCTCAGAGCTAAAATTCA
>NW_010252947.1:0-3953 GCF_000690775.1 Eurypyga helias | reverse complement strand
CTCAACTCTTACCCCTGAGAAGCACCTGATAGGGACCCAGTCCCAGAGATAAAAACTAACAGGGCCATTATCTGTATTACTGTAACAGCTTTTGGTGTTGGCTTGGCAGTTTAAGGCCTTTAGAGCCACTGAGAAAGCTGATTAGGAGACTTCCTCACCAATGCAAGATGTTTTTAGGGGATGGAGTAAAGGAAAACGGTCAGCCTAGCATGGAAATCTCTAAACAGGAAAACATTAAACAAGTAATTTCACAAGGTCACTGCCTCTTCTCGCCTGTCCTCACCGTCCCCATCGCTTTGAATTAAATCGGTCAGGCAGAATAATCCCGGCCAGCGTCATCTCCTGTCTCCATACACCATCCTCGGAGCTGCCAGAAGTCACTGCAACAGAAATCCAAGCCACCCAGCGCTACCAGGGTCAGCCTTCCCCCCTTCAAATCCAGAGCTTTTGTATCAGAAGGATCCCAGGGCCAAGAACCCACCACAACCACCAGACAGACAATAAGTTTGGAGCTGTTTGGACTAAAGGATATTGGATTGGATATTCCCACCACCATCACCTTCAACAAAAGGACAATTAACTGGATAAAAGCAACAAAGGTCCATTCAAACCTCATGATCTAAAAGTCAACCCTCAGAAAACATAGTAGGAGCTATTTACATTTTATTTCTTTTCTCCTTTTATTTTTTTTAGTTTTATTTTTAATTTTGCCACACCCTTGGAAGTGTTCAAGGTCAGGCTGGAGGAGGCTTGGAGCAACCAAGATGCCCCTGCCCATGGCCGGGGGTGGGACTGGGTAGACTTCAAGATCCGTTCCCACCCAAGCCATTCCATGATTCCTTATCACTCTAATATATGTTAAAGCCTGACAAGAGCCTGGGCTTCCACTGCACTCCGCAGACACGTTCCACTGCAAGTGATGTGCCTGACTTTAAAGTCATAAAAGCTGACAGCATGACGTAGGTGAGGTTATTCTGCCGTCGGATTAGGCGGTCCGCCCGAAAGGAAAGTCCCAGAGGTCAAATCTCCGTGTATCTGCTCATGGAGCAGAAATCCCCCCAGACAGGACTGGGCAGCACAGGAAGGCAACATGCTGATTTCTGATATTCAAAAAACTAACAAATCCAGACAAGGAAAACACATTTGCTCAGATACCCAAGCTCACAGCAATGCACAGAGACAAGTGGGATTGAAAGTGGGTCTGCTAGCAGCAGACTTCAGTGTTTCTGGCACCTGACAGAAGGACACAGGAAAGGTTAAAGAGCATCTTGTGAACAGCATCAGAAAATGCATTTGGCACATTAACAGCGTAACATGATGGCCGTGTGCCATAAAACACAACACAGAGCCACGAGAGAGTTTGAGAACATGAGAGAGCTGGTGGGTTTGGTTAGGTACATCCCCCTTCAGCAGCCTCAGGGTCACGTCACTCCTCAGCAGAAAGAATTTCACTATGATCCATAATAAATTTGGACAACAGTGCCGTGACTGACACATCAACCGGTCTGTTCTTGACCAAACCCTTTTACATGCCTTTCATGCTAACAGAAATTTTTTTCATTAATTTTTCCATTCCCAGTCCCATCCCAACAGCACAGGAGAAAGGAAGAAAGCTGCCAGACAGCAGGACACCTTACAGAGAAACCTTAATATCCACAGCAACTTCAGACTGAAAGACACTTGGGAAGGGTATGGAGGACATGCAGCACTCCCACAGAGCAAGCAGTTTCAGCCAGAAAAGCAGGACACCTCATCCAGCTTTGATACAGAGACCTGACTGCACTTCTTAGAGAATTTTCAATATCCTCTGAGGATAATTAAAGTCCCTTGAAAAATCAACCCCAACTTGGCTCCTCCTCTCCAGAGCACTGAAGTTGCTCTTCACGTGTTCCTTCCAACCACAAAGCCTTCAGAAGACTTCCTAGGAAGTCTGCTGTCCCCTCTGCCGAAGTCATTCCCTCTACAACAAGGCAAACCATATCCTAAAGCCATCCCAGACATTCAAGCAAGTCTTCCACATGCCATCCCAACTTCCCAAGACTGGATTACCAGAAGACAGCCTCCCTCCTTAATTGGCTCAACACTGGTCCCCTTGCTCTCCAGAAGGGCTCTGCTCTTCTCCCAGATTATTTCCCACCACCACTGTTGTCCTTGTGGTGACTCCCTCAATGTTTCACAGCTCACCAGCAGAGAGGTTCCAATGGATGCTCTTCTCCCCTCTTTCTCTCCTCCTCAGACTCACCTGAGAAGTGCTGTAGTAAAAGCCATGTTTGCCCCCGTCGTGGTGGCCTTGGTTACTGGCCAAGGCCATTTTTGTGCATGGGACATGAACTCTTCCTGCTCCTCTGGCATCTTTTTATGCCAAAGCAAAGAGGCCCTAAAAGCTCCAGATCTGGGCAGGTGATGCTCCAGCACAGGAAATGGGGAAGAGGCTCTTTGAGGACTCCAAGGTCACTTAGCAGAGGATCTAAGGTAACAGTCCTGTGGACATTATAAAGACTTCCTGAGCAGACCAGGGACATAACTGGAGGTTGGACCAAACGACCTCCAGAAGCCTCCTCCACCCATAATTCTACAACAAATTCCAACTCCTAAGACCTCAGAGCCATTTAAAAAACCACAAAAGCAAACATATATTGAAGCCCTCTTTTTTCAGAGCCATGAGTTTTATTGTTTGCTTTCATGAGACAGGTTTAGTCCTTAAAATTCCAAATTTTATGGAATTTTTTACAGAATTTATGGAATTTCACCCTCATTATGCACTGAAGGTCTATGACCTTCATTAGCTGAACTGCTTCTGCACGTACCCAACCATCCCCTCCCCAACTTCACATTAAAGACTTTTTTAAGAAATGCATACTGTGAAGTGAGAACGTTAGCGACAAACCCTCTGCATCTGTGCTAATGTTTCATTATGTTGCCAAGACCCCCTCAATGCCATTTCAAGTCCCAGAGTATATTTATCCACCGTTGTACGTGCTAACGAGATGACTTGCAATTACTCTATTGTGGTCCTGCGGCCGGCTCTCCCCAAGAAGTGAAACGCTGCTGGTGGTGATGCGGGGGTGAAGGTTTTCATCCATAAAGTGGTGCTTTTATTTGACAGGCTTCGCTGAAATTCTCATAAAGCTGGAGAATGCTTGCAGGTTATTATAATAAGAGCTGATTAGAGAGCCCATAATAAGGGCTTGTGACTAATGACAGTATTCCTCAATGACACATAAATATCAGGATAACAGACTTTTTTTGTGGGGAGAATAGATCTTGTGTTTCAGGTTTTTTGGTAAAAAAAATAGCAGAGATGGAAAAAGTACCTGGCAGATTAACAGCAAAGTTGCCCATACTACTGTGGTTGCACCAAATTTGCTTTTTCTAATGCAGTGCCACCAGCAGCAACCAGTGCCAGGTGCTTCAGAGTGGAGCAAAGGGGTTTCTCAGCTAGTATGGCACGAGGGAAAGCTACGTTATGGTCTTCACAACCCACAGGGGCTGGTTTGAGCACAAAGAATTTAACAGGCTACATAATGAGAAGACCAAGTTAAACAGTGCTGAATATCAAGCCAATAATCTGACCTCCTTCTGAGCCAGCACTGGCTGAGATGCTATTTTAAGGGCATCAACTTAAGTATAATTTGTTCTCATTTTTAATAAGTCTTCCTGAGACCACACTTGAAAAAGGCAAAGACCCAACTCTACCTCATCACAGAGACAGCCCAAGTGTCTGTACCCAGATGAAGGCTCAGCTTGTCAGATGTGCAAGCTGAGGCAAGCCCTGTCAGGCCTGGGAAGGAAGCCCTGCCACATGGAGGGCAGCAGCCACTTGACAGGCCACCACACTTCCAGGCAAGTCATCCATCTCCTGAAATCCAGCCAGGGACACTAGTCTAAATAATGGATCCAAAACCTGTCACAGAGTGGTTTAGGTTGCCAGAGATATCTTCCACTAGACCAGG
>NW_010252946.1:17443-20089 GCF_000690775.1 Eurypyga helias | reverse complement strand
CCATTCTGTGATTCTGTGATTCTCAATCTGAAGCCTCACTCTGTTTAGCAATACAGGGGTTAGCAACAAAAGGGCCACGCAAACCCAGAGACAGGGCCAGGGCTGCCACCCCTCTGCCACTTTTTCAGGTTGCTTTGGTGTTAGTGTTTTACTTTCTGTTCATTTTCTCAGTTGCTACAATGCACAATGGATCACAAAGCTGTGATGGAAATCAGTGCTGAGGCTCATGATTACGCCAATACTGCTGAGACAGACTGGAACAGCTGCAGCAAGCAAAAATAACGACGGCTGTGCTCAACGGTGCAGAAAGGCGAGAAAGGTAGATTGTTTTTAAAGAACAAAAGAGCGGGGATATTTGCAAACTTGTGGAATGTCCTACCTGCCGTGGAGTTTTAACGGTACTGTCTGTGAACAGGCTTACAACGTATTTAATGTCTGGACACCTCGTGCAAGAGCCTTACCCAGCTCTGGGTCCTTTCCCTCACGCGGTGGAAAAGGCAGAAAGCAAGCCAGCGTCCTTTGCTTGTGCAGAAAGACCTGTGACGTGAAGCGTCCCTCCTCTATGAATGAGATGGCTTAATAACTGCATCTGCGAGCGTAACTGACTGCATCAGACGTCACCACGGTTTCCTGGACAACTTCCTAACTCTTGCTGCATTTGAAGTAAGTTGCTGCGTGTCCCCTGATCCAGGTATTGATACTGCGTGCCAGGAAAGGGGAAAGTCAGAAAACATAGTGAGGTAAAGAGGAACTGTACTCTTTGGGCTGAAGTCATGGTTGAGGCAGGCTCTAATTTAGATTCTGGGCACAAGATCTTTAAAAGCTATTACCTACCACATTTGACCTTTCTTGTTAATCAATTAACTAATGACTTAGAATCACAGAATCATAGAATGGTTTGGGTTGCAAAGGACCCTAAAGGCCATCGAGTTCCCCCCCCCCTGCCATGGGCAGGGACACCTTCCACTAGACCAGGTTGCTCAAAGCCTCATCCAGCCTGGCCTTGAACACTTCCAGGGATGGGGCATCCACAGCTTCTCTGGGCAACCTGTTCCAGTGCCTCACCACCCTCTCCATGAAGAACTTCTTCCTGATATCTAATCTAAACCTCCCCGCTTTCAATTTAACCCCGTTACCCCTTGTCCTGTCACTACAGGTGCTTGTAAAAAGTCCCCCCCAGCTTCCTTGTAGCCCCTTCAGGTACTGGAAGGTGCTGTAAAGTCTCCCCAGAGCCTTCTCTTCTCCAGGCTGAACAGGCCTGCTTTCAGCTGCTTCTCTTCTACTGCAAAAGCAGAAACAGGGTCATTATTTTTCCTAAGCTTGCAAGTTAGTGTTGAACCCCTGCGTGACAGAAAGACTACACATACTTGAAAAAAAAGGCGTTTATTTTTACAAGAGTATCTGACGTAGAACAATAGTGTACAAAGTAAGTATGTTTACAAACCCTTGTGTTTTGAATTTTTACTCCCTGAAAGGAACAATTAAGATGTCTTGTGGTCAGTGGAGCAGTACGTTCCTAGGAAAGAAGGGCTACACTTGATGTGTCACCGTGCAAAAGGAGCAGCACAGGGGTACAGAGGACGTTTCCAGGACATGGAAGGTGTGACATTTCTGGTAAAATTTAACCTGAACAAGACAGAGAGAGAATGCTGATCTTGTCTTTCCTTCAGTACCGTCCCGTCACCAGGGTGATGGCTGGTCACTTTTCCAGATAACCTGCCCAGCCCCACCCCAGCTCCCGCTAATTTAATCCTCGTTTTTATTTTGGCATAGAAGGTACAAACAACATTTTAAGTACAGAACACATTTTCATCCCATTTCAGAGGTTGCTAATGTTGGCCAAATTACTGGAGTTCATGAAATCGTTCAAACTGAGAATTCCAACCGAGGAATGGTTGTAGTACCGAAGAGCAAGGATTAAACCCCAAATGCCTTGTGTTAAAGAAATACTTAAACCCACGGTAACTGCATGTGTGCGTGTGTGTTCTGGGTGCCTCTGGAAGACATAAATACTGAGAGGTAAATGTTTCTGTCAGCTGATTGTTTTAGCAGCCACTTAATCCTTCCTTTGATGTCCTGGGTCAATGAAATCCTAGTACCATCGGGGTTTAGTAGGAGATATATTAAAAGAGTTTCTCTGTGATCTTCCCTGCAACGGAAACAGCAGTAAAAGTTATTTCTCTGCCACGACAAAGGAGTAAACTGCGCATCGTTGATTGCCCCAGCCTTCCGAAGGGAGTTATTTTTCAGGTTACCGGCAGACCGTACCTGCGGTTACAGAGTTTACAGCGATCTCTCTAGGTTTCTAGAGCTACCACAGCAGGGTCTGGAGAAGACAGGGAAGATCCAGAGGGCAAGCACATTCTCTTGGTTATCGGCAGGTGACTCTGAAAATACCGCTGGAGGTCAGTTACCACAGCAATACTGAGTGACGTGCTGCGTGTCCACATACCTTCTCCTCTTAAGCCCACACACTTCTCTGGACAGTACTGAGGGAGCTTTTCCACCTCAGCCCGTTCAGTGCTTAACGCCAGGACGTTGTCAGGTACACTAGCTTGGTCTCTGAGATTGAACAGTGACAGCATTTCTCAAAGGCTCTTAGAAAAGGTACGTCTGGTTTGTGTTTTTTTTTTTGCTCTAGGGCTC
>NW_010252946.1:0-17295 GCF_000690775.1 Eurypyga helias | reverse complement strand
AACCGACACGCTGTGCTAACCTACAACTGCAGAAAGATCACGACAACATCCATTAAAGAGAAGACTACGGAACAAAGCTTTATAGACAATTCCAGTTTAAAGCCAAAACATTTATTTCCTCTGACCTTTAGGAAAGCACTGTAACCAAATCACTGTAGGCAACGCCTTACATCTGCAGTCAGAGAGAGGATTTAAGGAGCACTGCTTATTCCCAATTAAAACCAAGCATTTTTGGTCCTCCCCGGGTCACCTCTGCCCCTCCACCGCGACACGCCGCGTCTCACACAGGCGTTCATTGCCAATCTGCCCCTTACGCAGCAAGGTGGCTCGGCCCCAAACGCTCTCCGCCCTGCGCAGGCTGACATTAAGTCTCCTCTCTCCTTCTCCTCAGGTGCAGAACTTAGCCACTGTGAACAAAGAGGGAATCAATCACTGTTCACCAATCAGCTAAGCTCTGCACCTCGCCAGAGAGGTCTCCGTCTTGGTATAGCTAGTTACTGGAGGAGGTTGTTCCGCAATCCAACTGCTGCTTTCCTCTTTTTTTTTTTTTTGCTTTGTTTTGTTTTTGGTTTTTTAATGGATGGAGAGGATCCCACGCTGCGCACGGATGGGATAGTTATGGTGAGTTTCACACTAGCAGCTGCGGTCATGGCTGTGTGGTAATCCCTGGCAATGTGATTTTAATCTTAAGTCACAAATCATCATGCCAGGAACCCAAACAGCCACAACATTAAAAGTAAGCTGTGCGGTCACACAGGGTGTTGTTCTCCTAACAGCGTCTTTAGATTTTATGTTACAGCTCACCACGCACTTCTGGTCTGTCTGAAAAGTCAAACGGGCAGTTCTAGAGCGTTGCTAACATAATCCATACCGTGCAATTTTCCTGTGCTAGACACGAGAAGCTTGCAGAAATTTTGATTTTTATTTTATTACCGAAGAAACTACAGGAAAACATTTCTAAGTACAGCAGTACCAGAACAAACTGCATCTCCGTGTTTCTGGCCTATCAGGATTCTACCAGATGAAAAACTGTTGAGCATCACTCAAATTCCTGTGGGTCCTCGATAACTGGGAGCACACAAGCAAGTCTCTTAGTCCTGCGTGTTTTAGAAGGTGAACCTCCTGCCCCAACTGATATCCTGGCACTCTACGACCTAATCCGCTTCTCCCAAAATCTTTTTGTGGCAGGCAGAGTGCTTGTCCGCACAGAAGATCAAGGTGGCTGTTCATAAACAAACTTGCTTTCATGGTGTCTGTCTGCTGTATTTCATGCCTAAGTCACCACCACAGGTTCAACCGGAACTTGCTGTCAAGTATTGCTACACGTACAGGCTTGAACAGGAGAAAATTAAGGTTTCTGGTCGCTACCAATTAGAAAATGATGATTTTGCTAAACGAGATGCTGTAATTTTGATACCACAAATCAATAGCAAAGTTACGTGAACAGCCACAGCCATCAGTCTGTCAGATGAGTTATATCATAAAGCAAAAATTTGAGGTATGCTGCACTGGAAGAGACCTTCATACCAATGTGTTACCCGTGCGTGCACAAACACTGTAAGGTCACCTCCGGCTACTCAAACAGACCAAGAAAGGGAGAATGTCTTTGCTAATTACCAGTTTATACCCTGCAGCAATCTGTATTTCATGGTGGTTTTGCTTTTTCCCTGGTGATTCCTCCCCGTGAATTTCAGAAAGGAGCTAGGTTATGTATGACATTAAGCAGCTTCTTCATGTTAAGGCTACTCTTCTTACCTCATCATCAGTCTTCGCCGGCCTCACTACACTGCACACAAAACGCGTTCTCACACGTCTCAGACGCGCTTCCAAGTGCACAGCTTCGTACTTCCGCTGTGGACTCAGGGGCTTTTCAAAGACTGTGCTGACTCCCAAGTCAACGTGCAGCTAACCAGAAACGCTCCTTGCGCAACCGCAGTTCCTGCGAGCTAAGGACACAGAATGGGAGACACCTGCAGGTGGAGCCCGGCCTTCTCTGGCCATCTGGACTTACAGATGCCTCTTGCATAGTCCCTTACACGGTTTACAACAAAGCCACGCTCCGTGCTCTCCAGCTAGTGCCTACATGTATCTAACTCACTGCTCCAGCAGCTGGGCTTAAAAAAGAAAAAAAACCAAGAGTTACTTCTGGAGCTAAGCAGCCACAAGCTGTACGGTATGACAAAGTTTATTATGTTTAGCGAGCCTTGCATATTCTTTCTGTATGAGGCAAAATCAGGGTGTTTAGGTTAAAAAGAAAAATCACCTCTTCAGAATAACATCTCTGACACCACTTTGGCTGAGGACGCATCCATATGTTCTTGTGCTGCGGCAAAGCATTTACGTGCGAGTTCTTGTTGTGTGACGTCTTCATTCACCATCAGTTCACCGTAGAGATACACACCCATTGCCTGGAAGAGGAACGTAACACACAGGCATCCCGTCACCAGTAACAACCAGGTGGCTGGTTTTCATTCCACTGACCTCCTAGCACCCATTTAATTCAAAACAAAACAACCCGAAACACAGAAAATACCTTATATTCGATACCACCTATTCTTCCACCCAAAAAGTAGTTTTCTCTGGATCTCTTCAGCCTAAAGATGGTTGACTGGATGTTGTATCGAGTGTGTAAGGGCAGAATATTAATATGAGGTGAGAAGAAAATGCTTTCTCACCCCACTTTTCTTGCTGCTTTTCAAGTTGAAATCTGCTTCCTTTTATCCACCACCTGAAACGTTTCCAAATGCCCCTTAAGAAAACAGCTTGTCCTTCCTTCACCCGGATACACACTTTCTTTCCGGCTGGGACGTTTGCACACGCACGCACAGGAGCGAAGAGGATGTCAACCGAAAGAGCCCATGCACAAATTTCCATCTGGCAATTCCGTAACACCTACTGAACGCTCCGGACTCCTCGCATCTGAGATACAGCCGAGCATGCCCAGACTGTGGTGTGGTCGGAAGGCAGGCGTTCCTCGGTCTGGGCACAGCAGCTACCAAGAAAGGTTCACAGGGCACCCCAGGGCTTGAGATCTGGGCCCTCTGACGGCAGGTAGCCAAGTGCTGGCTAACTTAATGGGAAACACATCGACATTGCCACTTTTTCCAGTGATACAATTTTTTTTTCACCTATTACAGGAATTCAGTAAGCGTTAAGCTACACTTATCAAAATAGGATTATACACGTGACAAAATATTAGCAGCTCAGCACACTGACTTCTACAGATGTACTTAATGTTTGGATGGCTGCAAAAAATTGGGATAGCATTGAAAAACCATAGTTTTTAACATTCCTCACAGTTTCTAGCATTGGCTGGTAAGCCTTAAAAAAAACACAACCTAGCTTCAAGAGGAAGGGGAATACGAAGTTTAACAGAGACTGAAATTAAAAGGTCCCAGAGTGGCAGAAACCTGCCAGACTCCTCACCCATCCCCTGAGCCTGCTCTCTTCCCTCCAGAGACCCAAAAACTCAGATTTCCAGGGCCTGCAGCTGCACCAGGGTCTGGCAGCCATACCAGCAGGCACATGGCCTCAGAGCTGGGCTCCAGTCGCCTCCATAGGGAATTTCAAAATGTCGTAATTTTGTTACAAATAGGAATTACCTTCTATATACAGTGTTAGTAATTCTATACCCAGCGTTAACCCCCCAGGCCTAAACATTAACATGCAGTAAGCACACTGGGTTTTTGTAGTCCTGAAGGATTTACATAGTCACATTTGCATTTTTCCCAGACTTTAAAAAAAGCCAAGTCTTTCATGATGAGTAAGGACACGCAACTGCTCTGATCTGAGTTGTAATCACTCCAGAAGCTGGTTGTGCCACGAGCTGTATGCCCTGCTGGAGTGTATGAAATCAAAGATACTGAAGCTTACACTAAAAAAGTTCCAAAAACTACACCCCTGCGCTGCAGACAGCGTTAGTCTTTAGTTGACGCAGCATCTGTCCCAAACATAATGCAATGAAGTACGTTTGCTTTAACAAACTCAAGATTCCCCCCTCACCCCATCCTCAGGCCTCAGCTGGTGGTGATCTCCATCCTTTCATAGGATTAAAATATGGACGGTATATGAAACTCCCTATTTGCACAAATAATGCTGGTTTATGCTTTTTTCTTCTTGTTGTTTTTTAATTTTATTTTTAATACAGAGCTTGCCAGGGCATCTGGGGCCCGTTTACTGGCTGAGATATAAATAGGTGTACTTTGGAGCTGGGATAAAGAGCGCAAGAGACTGCGATGTGCCGTTGTGACAAAAGGTATTTGCCTGAAAGCACAAAAACCTAATTGGATGCAAATGGCTTCGTTCACTGTCAGCACAAAAGGTAAAGATAGTAACATCTTGCCTAAGCTTTGACATAACTCGAAACATTCTCTGTGTTTTTACACACATCTTAAACATTTAACAGTCATCCTAGTCTTGATTTTAGAGTTCGCAGTGAAGAAAAGTAAGTAAAAGTTAAATAGAAAGAAAAAGGCAAAGGCACAATTCGGATGGTAAGTCCATAGTGGCCTAAATAAAAAGCCATAGTATAGACATCGTGTATGGCTAGCCTTTGAAGACCTTCAGGATCTTCTGGTATCCTTTCCCTAACCATGGAGAGGCCTGCATTCCCTGGATGGGTATCCTTGGGCTAAGCTTCTCCTTCTGGATGCTGTCTCGAAAGCTGAAGTCACCGCAGCACTGACTGCGCTGCGCCGGGCTCACGCCGGCGCGCATTAAGGTTCACCTGTCACCCTGCAAAACGCACCGATGCTGAGAAGCACCTTCCTAGTGCCACTGCTACCCCTGGCTTGCGTGAGGCGGAAGTAGAGGAGGGAATATATCCTATTTCACCACTTACCAGAAGATTAGCGTATGTGGGTGGGGCTGAATGCTCCTAGTCGGCTTTCTTAAAACTCAGGGGCAACAGGGGTAACAACTGAATACACACAGAAGATTTTGACAAACTGCAGCACGAAAATGTATTAAAATAATTTTTTGAGTTTCCCACTAAGGGTGTCAAGAAGTGGATTGTTTTGAAAATGCTAATTAAATGTAACTGACCTGATCTTCTCTGAGAAATTTCTCAACATCTCCATACCCAGGCACGTACTTGTGTTTAACAACAAGTTCACACCACCGATGACGAACCTTTGGGAAGAGAAAAAATATTAGGTGGGTGATTAGGTATCAGGCAGAAGTTCTTCCCGGAGAGGGTGGTGAAGCACTGGAACAGGTTGCCCAGAGAAGCTGTGGATGCCCCATCCCTGGGAGTGTTCAAGGCCAGGCTGGATGAGGCTTTGAGCAACCTGGTCTAGTGGAAGGTGTCCCTGCCCATGGCAGGGGGGTTGGAACTGGATCGTCTTTAAGGTCCCTTCCAACCCAAACCATTCTCTGATTCTGTGATTCTGTGATAAGAGTTAAATATAAAGCTGTGGAACAGGTAGCTCTCAGGTAAATCAAACACCGTTTTGCCACTGTATCTTTGTCAGTAAGAGATTTTAAGCACCTTGAAAAGCGTTTTAAAAGCCAGGCGGTTCTACCAAATGCACACTGACAAAATCAGTTCTTAACATACAGTAATGAAATTTATGGAAATTTTCAAGCAAATCACATTTTTTTAAAGTACCGCAAATATGAATTACACGTGGGGGGTTTTTTTCATTGTCTTTAAATTTCTGACTTTGTTTTTAGCCACTCTCGTGTCATAAGCATCATCTTACTCCCCAGCAAGGATTCCTCAGTCGTAGCCAATGATCAGCCTAACCTTTTATATTCCATCAGTGGCTCGGCACTGATCCTAAAGGAAAACAGTTGACTGCAACACAACCCTACCACCTTATCAATCCTTCTGTTTCTGCCTTTGTTCTTACTGCCTTTCAAAAGACAGGGCACCTAATAAGAATCTTCTTTCATACCAAGAATAAAATGTTAGCAGTTCTGTTCTTTTTCAAAAGTGAGCCCAAACCCTGTTTTTATCAAGTAACTTACATATTCTCGTACACACGTGAGAAACATAAGAAGGAGAAAGGGACTGTGGTCCTCCCCTGTGACCCCTGCTCCTCTACAGCTTGTGGTCCAGCATGAGATGGAAGAAAACCAGCACTTGCCCAGGAGGTAGGCAACCCAGTGCAGCTTCTGTGTCTGCTCGAGACCCCAAGCCGTGCCCTCAGTGAGAACAGTTCAGTAACAGATTAGAAAGTATTCTGGGATGGGGGTGTCTTCATACCTCCTGGTGAAGCCGGTTTTCCCCCTGCAGTTATTACACTGCTTATTGATCCTAAAGGAGGTGGTTGTAAGACTTTAAGGCCTACATTTCTGAGTACTTTCCACGGGAAGCAGGGACCTGGCTCAGGTGCAGGACACAAGCCAGCATGTCCAACTTTCCTGGTGGAACCGCAGTAGCTGCACGGAGGAGCAGAACAGTCCTCCCTGGGAAGGCGTCGATGCGGTCTCACCTCCTCACACGGTGTAGGTCTGCCTCACCTCTGTGTCACAGCCTGATCGCATGAATCCCAGGGGCTTTGGAAAACACGGAACGATTAAGCTGTGCCCGCCTCCTTCATTGTTCCTTCCTCCATAGGCAATTAACCTCCCTTCAAATAGTTTAAAAGAAAAATACTTATTTGTTCAGTGAGATCTGGGACAGTACTCACTTTTTTTTCCTTCTCTTTTGCTTTTTTCCCCCAATTCTTTCCCAGAGCGAGTACAAATCCTGGCATGCTTCCAGACCTGAAAAGCTGGCGCTTTGCCAGCTGGGGCAGGAGCCGCATGTCCGTTATCCCCAGATTACACACTGGCCTCCCGTTTTCCATAAAGCCCCAAATGCTCTGGTGGTGGAGTGAACCACAGGAGAACGGAGCGCCTGTGAAACCAGCACGGCCGTCGGCCCCACCGGCTCTCCAGCGTCTCGTGCGGGACCCCAGCGACGCAGAGCACAGAAAACGGGGCCGAGGGGCGAGGGGGAACGTGCACAACGCTGGCCCCGACACCTTCGCTGCCGCTTGGGCTGAACGTGGCCTGGTTCCTCCACGCAGCGCAGGGTGTACATGGCCACGGGACACAGAGCGCAGCTGAAGCAAACGTCGTCGTTTCCCAGATACACGCACTGCAAAGAAATAATTTTTCCAGTATAATCCACGCCCTAGGCTGATGCCACAAACACGAGAATTTTATTCCCATATGGGTGTAAAAAAGAAAAAAATTCCGTTCCCAACGTCTCATCCAATAGTTAGTGCAGGAAAAGTAAAGCGGGCCCCAGAGACTCTCAGACTAATGAATGAGTCATGTGGGCAGGCACTGCGAACAAACCAGTCTCAAAAGGAAACTCTGAAAACTAAGCAGCTTGTGGCAGGACTGAACTAACCACACCGCATCCTGTGTATGCTCTTCATGGCTTTTGTGTTGTCCCCGGGAGCAAACGCTCAGTGGCAAAAATAAGGATTCATTAGGCCCCTCTGAATTTTCTCTCTGCACATTTCCCTGTGCTCTTCTGCAGGGTTCAGAGAGGCACACCGTATGTCGTTTTGGCTGGTTGCACCATAGACACTACGAACGAAACCTGAAAAGTAGTTTACCGTGATCCTTCCTGTTTTACTGCTGGCAGAGAGCACATACGAGTTCGCCTGGATCGGAAGCAACACCTGTAGCCGCCCGCCCAAGCACACGTGCTCTGACTGGTTTGGTGGCGTCACGGACCCACGTGCCAACACTGAAAACACAGTTTGTTTCCTCAACCCCCGATTCCGGGCTGAGAGCTGCCCTTCCGAGCCCGCGGCTGATGGCTGGTATTCCCAAGGATGGGGAGAGGTGCCTGCAGGGGTGACGGGGGTCTGCTGGAGACCTCAGGTTCCTCGTGGACCGATTCTCATCGCCTGGAAATCGTTCTTCCCTCCTGCCCTGCTTTTGCACCTGGTGCGGCCAACACCACTACCAGCTCGTTGAGCCGAACGAAGATCGTTGCCGTGCGTTTGGCAAGGCACGACCCATATGAGCAGTGCAGGCCTGAGGCACGGTTCGGTGGCAGGAGGACACTGAGACACGGTCTCAGGTACGACATTTGGAAACCAGCTTTCGCATTTCCATAAATGTCAGCCGCACCAAGATCTACCCGTTGGCTCACATCTAGATGGCATTTCTTCAAGAGATGCTATTGCCAGATAGCAGAGAGTCCCAAATTTAGGAGTAGCAACTTATACAAATAATTCCAGTGGCCCCATATTATCTTTTAGCGTCATTTTAAGAAAAATAAACAGTATTGCACAGTATTACTTGCAACTCAAACATTACCTGTATTTTGATGATAGAATGGAAGATGTTGAGACACCAAAACTTAGTCGCTTTTCACAGAACGCAAATTGTTGCATGAGATTAACTGAAATCAGTACTTTTATAATACAGTAGTAATCCAGGTCTAAAATGGTCAGCAACATGGGCCAAGACCTTTTGGGAAATGGCGCTTGAAGCTGACTGACTAAACCCATCTAAGGCATCAAATACCTGGCTTGACCTTGAAAAGTGACATACTTGAGAAACAATGTTTTTAAAGTATTTTGAACAGGTCTTAAAGAGATTTTTTTTCCCCCCCCAACCCAGGTGATAAATTACTTTGCCTAATCTGCCCAACACAAACGATCAGATACGCTTAAAACAAACTTCCTCGCAGAAAGCTTTCCATGTTATATTGGAATGACCTAGCTTGCTAATGTTCTCAATCATATGTATGCAAGCTAAAAATAAATATTTTACTTCTGAGGTCTACAAATAAAATTTAGAAAGCAAGTAATTTAAACCATGCCTTTATTAAAGGCAGGGGAAAAAAAGCTAGAGTTTACTAAGCCTTTGGTCTGCAGGACGGGAGACTAGCTTCAGGGAAAATGAGTACATTTTGCTAATAGCTGGATCCAATTTAAAAGGCGCCACAAGACAACAAATCTAAATCACTGAACAAAAGCAACATACTTAGAGATCTTAGGAAACTGGGTAATTTGAAATACAGTAAGAGCTATTGTCTGACCAAATGGAACCTTTAATAAAGGTAGGAGGCATATATGATCTTTTTAAAACACAGGTTCAGGCTCTACTGAAAAAGAAAATAATAAAATTGAATGACCTGAGTCTTAATTAAAGAGTCTCAGGGGCCAGACTGCAGTCCCCTTTGCAGAGAAAAAAAAATACAAAGATACTTTTTCAAATAGTCAAGCGATGCTACTACAGATTACTTATAATAAACAGGAAGGAATCTGGTATCTCCAGCGCACTGGAATGCTGTTCTGTTCCATTGGAAAGCATTCATCTCCAGTCTCTTCCCATCTACACATAGACTGAGATCAGATACTAGATCGTTTTCCTAGATCACTACGGAACAATGAGACATGTTATGGGGCAATATTTGGACTAAAAACCAGGTTTTACAATTGCTTAACATGGGAGAATTAGAGTTTAAGAACCGCCGATTTTACAGTGTGTTTAATGATCTAATTTCTCCCTCTCTCTTAGCTGAAGCAGTTACTCTTTAAAACACCAGCCAGGTTGCATCAGTGACTTTTTGTTCTGTATAGTCTTAGTTTCAAATGGGCATTCCTATCTTCTATGCCGCAGTACATGCACGCTTTACCCTGCAAGTTTGGTTTCATGAACATTTACCCAAGTAAGATAATCAGGGATGCTGAAGCAGCTCAGAAGGAGCAATGGAACAGCCATGTGTGTTACAACAGCACTGACAGAGTATCAGCTTGGCAATCTGAAAAAATGTGCTCCATAGCCAAAAATCTACTGGATGCAAGCAGAATGGATTCATCATTCTGACAAGGATCCTGTAACTGCAATTATTGTGTATGCCAAGGGTTTGTCAGGAGACTGAACAAAGAAGCTGTCTGACAGTCTAAATGAGCTTGTATTTTGGACCAAAAACTCCTGAACTTTCCATAGCCTAAGTTATTTTTCAGGTCTCCTAGCACTCACTCTGACAACACTGTAGGGCCACAGAAACCACGGGCCAGATACAGAGTCACAGCGGCAAGTGGCTTTGATGGCAACCTTTCTTCCCCGAGACCCTCACACTGTGAGATCCAGAACTATGGTCAAAATGATGATAACTCTTCAAATTTAAAAAATGGCTTTTGGTAGCCTTTTATTTTGTGTAGGGGAAGGAATTGCTGATAGGAGTGGCTGGACCCAAGGCCGGCTGAGTTCAGTGAGCCCCATCGTGCTCTGTGCTGGATATCACTGACTGCACAGGCAGCCCCATGCCAATTCCTGCCACTTTGGATGACCTCCTTTCCCTCTGTGCATCCCACAGCATGAGCATCTTCGCCCACTGGCAACCCAGCACACTGTAGCATGGTTGTTAGGAAACCCTAAGGTAATAATGGGCTGGCTAATCAAAATACTTCTTGTGAGGAGCACTACAGAGGAGTCTAAATACTTTAAAACCTGGAGTATGAACTGGTCATTAAAAAGTAGTTTGAAATCTAATTTACCAGAATACCAGACTTAGGTTTTGGTAATATTGGTAGCAGTATTACTATTAATACTTCCTTAATTAATTTTACTCCTTCTGATTTGTATTTCTGCATAGATCAAGCAACTGCACATGACGAAAGGTGCTAGCAACAAGGAAGGACTTGCAAGCCCTCTCTCTCCTTCCTCCCCTCAACAGCTGTGGGTAGGGCCCATGCAGCCACTGCCTCCATTCAGTAATTCTGTTGTTTGGTCAACAGCAGACTGCGGGACAACTGGCAGCATCCCTGGGAGTGTTCAAGGCCAGGCTGGATGAGGCTTTGAGTGACCTGGTCTAGTGGAAGGTGTCCCTGCCCATGGCAGGGGGGTTGGAACTAGATGGTCTTTAAGGTCCCTTCCAAACCAAACCGTACTATGGTTCCATGATTTGAACTGCGCAGGCATGCCAGCAGGTCAGGCAGCGTGCTGACGTCGCTGCACAAGCCTCAATTAGCAAGAGGTTCAGGCTTGAACCTTCTCACCTTTATACATGTGGTTTAGGGACACAGATTTGCTTCCCATTCTTTCCCTTCCCCTCCAACCACAGGCTCCTGTTTTAGCATTCACCCAGCTCTACATAACGCACTTGAGGCTCACTCTTCCTGTAGTACCTCAGCCTTACTGAAGAGCAACCTGACCAGATCCCTCTGCTCCAGCTCCCCCAGGCCGTAAACACGACTCCACTTCCACTGCCAAAAACCCCACGTGCTTCTCCACAGCCAGCACGGAGGCGCTTCCCTACAGAAGCCCAGACATCACCAAGTGTCCCGCTTAGGGAGGTCCAAGCAGAACGGAGGGCATCCCTGCTGCTCCCTGTGATCAGGAAGGCATAGCGCCCAAAGGGCAGCATTTCAGGACAGGATTAATTCCTGGCAATGAAGTGCACGCTGAGGGCTTGTCTAGAAAAGACAAACGCCCTTTTTCCCCCACCTCAGGTTCACAAAAAAAAGAGTTCCCAATTAGAGAGCGCTTTTCTCCCTATGTGGGCCCCATCTATAACGAACGTCATCCGCACCAGTAGAAGAAAATCTTCCAAAAGAAGTCAGAAAAAGCAAGAGTCTAAGAAGCCTGGTCCAATTCTTCAACGGCGGCACGGGCAGTGTCCCTCTTCTGGTGTCAAAGCTGTCACTGTGAACAAGTGACTCGGCTAGGACGCCTACTGCTGTAACCTCAGCAACCCCAGCCTCTCCCTCCCTCCTCATCCCAGCAGCAGACGGACACACAGCAGGATCTGGCCTCCAGTTTTCATTCTCCTTTCACGGCGTACGGACGAAGCCAGGGTAGGACAGCGGCCCGCGGCACAGTTGGATGCGCAGAGGGCCGCCAGCACCGTGGTGGTGTGAGGGCTTCCACGGCGTCTGCTGGGAGGGTGCATCCCCACCGTGCCCCGAGGCTGTTCTTGACACATTCCCATTGGCGCTGGCCGCCCTCTCCATGCTGCACGGAGCGGCTCCTATATCACAGTGCATGTGAGGTAAGGAAATGTTTAACGCAGCATGTGAACTCACTTTAATTTGAAGAAAAAAAGATTTCAAAAATAAGCCCTAATTAAAAGCATAAATACATGACTTATACCGAAACCAAATGCTTCCCTATTCCCCTGCCTTTTCCGTATTGCCTGTTCAGCGTGCCGGGGCGTTTGTGCCCTTCACAGCTTGCAGCAACATGGCAGAAAAGATGTCACCGGCTGCCTTTTTAACGGTTCCACCGGAGATGTGTGCTGAGCTCCGCTTTGCTGTGGTGCTGCTGGCTGTCAGGAGCAGGGCCGGCGGCACAAGGCTTGCACAAACTTCCCTGCACCCCCAGCACTGGGAGATGTGCCGGCATCCTGGCGGGACTCTGGACCACAACAGGGTGGGTCCCAGCCCTGCGCCTGACCCTACAGCACCTCATGCCTTCTCCATCCCCGCTGGAGGGCTGGCAGGGTGCTCCCAGGGCTCTGCTCCCACCCGCCCTCCATCCCCGCTCGTCCCCTCTCCCAGCTGGGAGCTGTGGCGAGGACGGCTGCACAGTCTGTGGGCAAGCATGGACAGAGGGCTGGTGGGCCCCGGGAGGACGTGTACCATGAAGAGGCAGGGGGGAAGACCAGGTCCCAGCCACAGGTACAACTACCCTCCGACTGCAGCCCCACCTAGAAGTACTGCGGGGTCAAGCCCCACACCATTGGCAAGGTGAGGATGGTTCTGGCATATGTGCTTGTCCCAACTGACACCTTGTCCAAAGCGCATCAACCCCCACCTTCTCTCCTTTTCATACTCCACTGAAATGCCCATCGACAAAAATGGATGTAATATCTCTGGTATCACTGTGTATTTTTATTTATATCATCATTCTGAGCGATTCCAATACTTCCCATCACCAGTCTGCCTAAGCATCTTTACCCATGAAGTGTTTGTGTATGTATTTCAACATAAGCTACTTATACAGGCACATAAAAGCATGCTGGGCTTATAAAACCAAATGTTGTAGTGGGAAAAAGCACATAAACACCCGCACATCTGAAGCAGAAATCCAACTCTGAAGAGTTTGAGATCAAGCACAACAACTGTCTGTAAGCAATTATTATTGAATTATAACTCCTGTTCAGCAAAAGCAAAGGCTGCTGCAAGTATCAAGGCAACGGTAAGCTATCCCCTTTCTTATGCCCCTCTCTCCATCCCCCTACTTCTACCTCCTCCCTCCTGTAACCAGAGGCAAAAAACATGCCTTCCTTTTATCTTCAGTTTCCCACAGTGACTATGGTCCAAACATTGTGATTTCCAGGCAAGATTACTGTCACAGACAGAATCTGGATCTCCATATGAAAATGAGATGTAAATTCCAGGCAATGAACGATGTGGCCGCCTGACTCTTCCACAGCGTAGGTCGCAGCCAGCCTACCCACCCCTACTCACAGCTTTCCAATTTTGCACAGTTTGCAACTTCCTTTCCAATTTTCAAAACAATTAAACATGAGATTTTGACACTAAAGACAACAGCCCTTTCACATCACTCACACACATACTCCCTTCCCCAACTCCTAGCAAAAATTAAGTATATATTGATTTCATAAACTCAGATGAAACATCCTCCTCCCTGAAATAAGAACACCCAGATTTCCTAGATTTTACTCCATGTTTCATATTTTTGAGTCATTTTCTCCTCCTTTTTTCCCTGTCCCCAGGAACAGAGTCACTGTTGCTGTTAGGATGATGCTTACCCCATGCTGAACAGGACAGAATTACTCTCCAGGACACTGTAACCCCAAATGGCAAGGAGTTGAAAGGAGGACAGCAGACTTCTACCCACACATTAGTAAGCCAGTGACTCAGCGATGGGTCCAGATCTGTGCGGTTAAGGTGATGACGTCAGAACCAGCTACGGTTAGCAGTTTTGAATTGTCCCACTTTTTGCATATTTAGACCTCGCAGGCTTACAGCATACCAGATTTTTTTCCAACGCTGTGGTCCTACCCAGGCGTAACCTGCATCTGCAGTCAGCTTTTAGACAGGATTGAGAAGTACAAAATTAGCTGTTTGGATGTAGCCTCAAAATCAGTTTATTTTAAATAAAAAGCATCTTCAGATTTTTTTTTTTCAGAATTAAAAAAGAAGAAAAAGAAGAGTACCACACAAATATGCCTTCATAATGAAACAAAAAAACCCTACTGCTAATAGTTAGGAGCTTTTATTTGTATTTTTAAAACTCCATTCGCACGGACAACCTGGCTGCTCTGTCAGTGCTATCATGTACATGCAAGCAGAGTAACCTTTTAAATTTCGTTACAAGGCCAAGAGGTATGTAATAGGTTTGCACTGCTCCACGCAGGAATACTGTATAAAGCAGTTGCACCCAGGTCACAACACCCTTGGGATTGGTTTCAGAAGCCCAGAGAAGTCCAGACCTTATTCTCCTTTCTAGACAACAGGACTCAGAAAAGCAGGAATTATCTCCAATCCCTTCCTCCACAGATTCTTCGGATAAATGGTTAAAAAAATCCCAAACCAACCCATTTCTGTATTTGGTTCCCTCTTACCATCAGCCTCCCCACTTTCCAAGTCTCACGAAGTTGTTGGGCTGCCAGATAAGGAAGAAATTAAGCCCCAAAACCAGTTAGAAAAACACGGGGTGATAAGCGACCAGTCAGGGGCTTGGAAACTCCTGTGGATGCCACCCAGCAGCGAGTGAGATCACTTGGAACAAGCGTGTTGCTGTTGGCTCCTGGAGAGGTGCGGGATCAGGAGTGCTGACTGGAGCAAAGCTATTTCCAGGGCTCCACAAATCTTGTGTTCCCATCACGCTCTTCGGAGAGCTAATGCTGAGGGAGGGGTTTTGTGTTCTTCTCAAGCAGCTGGAAAAGCCCCCATCCATGCAGGTAGCAACAAAAAAGAAAATATTATCCTTCTGTCAGCCTTACAAATCATCCCAACACATCCCCTCAGTTACAGTGGGCACGTGAGCCAGAGTCAGTCCCAGGGGACGACTCCCACTCCTGTTACTGGAAGTGTTTTTCCTTCATCCTGTTCTAATTTTCTTAGCCTCACACTGAATTTTGGGCCTCATCTTTGGGAAGCAAGTGCCATATTCCTAAAAGCTACCCTTTTCAAAGTTCTTTTCATTGGGAAAGAAATCCAACTCCTGTGAAGGCCCCTCTAGTGAAAAACTATCCTTACCGATAGCGATACCAGTATCAGCTGTGCCAAAGGGCCTGCAAACTGCACCCAAGATGCAACACAGGTAAGAAGAACATGAAACAGGGTGAGGACTCGAAACATACCAACATCAGAGAGGAACTTTTGCCAAGCGGCTGCATCTCTGGTCCATGTTATTTCCCTTGTAGGAGGTGGGGACAGTCTACTGTACCCCAAAATTAGCCCCTTTACTAGTGAAAATGGGAAAGATTTTCTATAGCAGTGAGATATTCTTTGCTAGTATTTGCCAGAGGAAGCAAGAGGAGAAGAGCAGAGGGAAAAAAAAAAAATAGCGTGTCTGTGAGGATGAGTGTGAAAGGCATCAGACTGAGAGCAGGGCAGAGATTTCACTTTGTCAAAACTCACATTTCTCCTCTCTGGTTTCTTTTCCTTTAATGAACATACCACCTGAGTAATGGTTAGGTATACAAGCCTCAAATCTGATTTATTCCAGAAAGAAATCTGGCATGCAGGCTGACTGCTCTACAGAGCTTTTTCCAAGTCCCTAATTCCAAAATACTGAAGTGCTAACTGCAGTTTAATTGCAAATAAGAAAATCTTCAACGTAATCTTACCTACCTCTAGTGCCACAATAATGCCCTGAATATAACCCTAAGAAAGGAAAAGGCAGGTGAAATTTATTCTGCATCTGTGACAAATTTTCACAGCAGGTTTGTAAGCCCTGCATAACATACCCTGATAGACAAAATAACACATAACCTCCTGACTTGAAACCGAATAAAAGGCTGTATGTTTAAACATGGAGTAAGCTCAGGAACTATTTTTTTCTTTTGCGGAAACAAGAAGTTATTGTATTAACTTATCTTCCGAAGAAAGCAATGTCCTGTAACAGCGTCACCAGCCCAAGCTGTTACCTTTTATTGAGGTGCTGTTTTCACACCGACGACAACACAAGTTAAGGACTCTGTATTTCTCCCTGACTGATTGCAATACCACTCCCTGAAACATGCCTATCTGTCACTCCATGGTCCAGACAAGAAGGATTGGCGAGGCAAGCCCATGGAGGAATTTGCAACACATTGCTAATTTTATTCAAAAGCTGGAGACTGCTCCTGAGCGCCTGCCCCAAGGGACGACTGTCCCAGTGGCCGTGCTGACAGGAAGGCTCCCTGAGCGCCCTCTCGGCCTGCGAGCACGGACTGACCTCTCCTGAGCAGTCCACTTTTCCCACCCAGTTTTAGAGTGTGCTCCGCAGAGCTCTGTTCCATAAGGGTGCCTTCCAACAATGTCCAGCCGCAGCCTGCAGGACAGCTGAGTAACACAGAGGGAGAATGTGCTCAGCTCAGTGCAGTCACCGTCGGACGGGAAGCGGCAAGACAGATACTGCATTGTAATCCATTTGTACTTCCCTGTCTGCCAGCTCTTCACGGGCTAGGGAAGATAAATGAATCAAAGTTATTTTATCCTAAACACAATTCTCACCACTTTTAGGATGCCAGGCACCTTACATGGTTTGTATTAGCATGACTGGATTTCTCTCAGTGAAATAAGATGCCACCACTTTACAGCCTTGGTCTCACAGGCAGACTCCACGCACAATGAAGCAGTTGTGTGAGAATGGCTTTATGCCACCCACATGACTGACGATATTATGATCTGAACTGATTTTACTCACATTTTCTGCAGAAACAGTTATAGTCTCTCCTCTCTCCCCAAAATACACCACATTATGATCCTGAATGAAAGCATTATGTAAGTGAAGAGCATTTCAGCCAACTTGCTGAGACAAGGAAAACTAACAAAACAACTTTCCATATGCTGTGCAGGCAAGATATTTTATTAAAAAGTGAAGCCTGCAGTAGGAAAGAAAAAAGAAAAGCTAACTCCACAGTGAAAAGTCTGTGGAAATACACCATAAATCTTTCCGCTTCAGCCACATTCTGTATTTTTTATCACCAGGTATTGATAATTCAGCAACAAGTTGTCAAGCCAGTTGTCAAGCCTTAAACAGGACCGCCCTGCTCCTACGGCCTTAGTGATGTTTTTCCCTGTCACCCTTGTCACCATTCTACAGGCTACTCAGCTGCCCTGTGATCTTGTGTACACACAGTTACAGGCCTCTCCCTGACCAAATGAAGATGTGTCGTGGTTTAACTCCGTGTAGCAAAATACCACAAAGCCGCTC
>NW_010252945.1:0-5180 GCF_000690775.1 Eurypyga helias | reverse complement strand
GGCCTTTTCCAACCCAAACAATTCCCGAAGCGGTTCTTAGTGCCATCTTTGGGGTTGGCTGGCTGAAGGCCTTGCACGCGGCAGACTTTGCCCGTTCTACGGTTCTCAGCTCTGCGTCGGTTACCCAACAAGAAGGCGTTTTGTTCAGTCGTTTGTGCAGTCTGCGGGCCGTGTTGTTTCACCCGGAGCCACGTGGGTCAGAAAACGTTGGGGAAAATGGGATTTTGCAGGACACGGAAGTAGCTAATCCCTCTGAAAGCCTCGGCTGCTCGCTGCGCAGGAGTCAAGTCAGCGGAGGGACTTGAGAGCGCGGCACAAACTCCATCTCCGAGGCTTCCCAGGCTTAAGGCTGGTGAGATTTTAGGAGCGTATGCGGCTTCTGGATCCACGTTATCTGCTGTGGGATATTGCAAACAGTGGGAAAACGCCTCTTTCCGTCGCTCCTTTGAACGCTAACGCAGGATCTGCGCGACTTCACGGTCTGCGGGGTAGAGCAGCAAAGCTGATACTGCCAAAGGTCACGTTTGGCTGCTCCTTGGTTTGCCTTTGGGAAAAATGCCGGGGCTGGGACAGGCATGGCTGGGAAAGAGAAAGGTGACATCTACGCTTTCCCAGAGGAAGAAATGCAGCTTCGTCCTGTTGTATCTGGGAGAGCGTCCGTGCCGTCGTTAGTGCTGTGGGTCCAGGAGGAACGCTGGAGAGCGGAGGTTACGAGGGAGAAAAACCGAGGTGAAGAAGGTGAGAATTTGTGTTTTAATAGGGAGAAAGGTTATATTTTGGTTTTATTGCCTGGGTAATTGGTCACTAGATAGGTGTCTGTGACAGCCTCAGTCTGCTTCCACAGTGCCTGGAGAGAGGATCCAGATGGGCTCTGTTCTGCATCCTAATGTGTTGGGTGTCCGGCTTCTCCTGGGCTGGGATACTTGTGCTTGAACTGCAGCGTGGTGGTGTTCTCCTCTAAACCAGCTCCATCCGCACCCCTCAACTGGTTTCACAGGCCTGAAGCCCAGAAGGAGTACAAGAATAGTTGAAAGCCAACCCCATCCTGGGCTGGATCCAGAGCAGCGTGGCCAGGGGGGTGAGGGAGGGGATTCTGCCCCTCTGCTCCGCTCTGGGGAGACCCCCCTGCAGTTCTGCTCCAGCTCTGGGCCCCAACAGCAGGAGGACACGGAGCTGTTGGAGCGAGGCCAGAGGAGGCCCCGGAGATGCTCCGAGGGCTGGAGCCCCTCTGCCCTGGGGACAGGCTGGGGGAGTTGGGGGGTTCAGCCTGGAGAAGGGAAGCTCCGGGGAGACCTCAGAGCCCCTTCCAGTGCCTGGGTGGCTACAAGAAAGCTGGGGGGGCTTTTCCCAAGGGTAGGGAGTGACAGGACAAGGGGTGACGGGTTTAACCGGGAAGAGGGAGATGGAGATGGTCCATGGGGAAGGAATTCTTCCCGCAGAGGGTGGGAGCACTGGGACAGGTTCCCAGAGAAGCTGGGGATGCCCCATCCCTGGGAGTGTCCAAGGCCAGGCTGGATGAGGCTTGGAGCACCCTGGTCTATGGAAGGTGTCCCTGCCCATGGCAGGGGGGTTGGAACTGGATGGGCTTTAAGGTCCCTTCCAACCCAAACCATTCTGTGATTCCATGATTTGGGGAGTTTCTGTGTCTAGCCGAAGGTCAGCCTTGCTTCCTACAGCTCTGTTGGAATGACCCGAGTACTTCCCATCACGCTGTGGGCAGTAGTGGAAGAGGAAACCTGGAAGTGGCAGGTTCAAACCTCTTCCTGCAGCTCCGAGACTTACACCAAACTTCCCATGCTGGATACCCCAGGGTCGCCGTGTTGGTTTATCCTCCTGATAACTTGCAGTAATTCTTTCGGCACCTTTGGCTTGATGTGACGTCATCGCACTTTATTTTTCCTTTATAAGAAAACAGAGGGGACCATGATCGATGGAACAAAGTGGTGTTTGATTTCGGTTCTGGCTTGGGCTCATCCACAGCCTCGGTGTGGGTCCGTGAGGAGCGATTCCTGGAAACGGGTACCCAAGAAGCGCTTCCCGAGCAAAAGAGTTTGGGGTGGGGTGTTTTTTTTCTTCTCTTTTGTATCAACATCCTCTGTAATAATCCAGCCTTTTAAAGTTGGTTTAAATTGGGTTATTCAGTGCTAATGTTATGCAAGATCCCTGATTAGTGGTGTGGAGTTGGAGTTGTGAGACTACTTGGAGCGCTGATGGAATTAAAGTAACCGTGGCAACCATTAGAATTAAAATAGGCTTCCTTGGGAAGCCAGGCTGTGCTGTCCCCCTCTACACATTCGCAGCATTCATTCCTGCCCCCGTGAGTTACGTAAAGTGTTCGGGGTGACCGTACCAGCTTTTGAGGGCGTCTTTTGTGAGCCTTTAACCCCGCTCTCCGCTGCTCGCGAGGCTGGAGAGATTTCGTCTGCGGAAAGCAAAACCCGTTAGCTCGCTCACGTTCATTTCCGGAACGCGTCTTTCGGCGCCTGGGTGCGGGTACCGTTGGAGGGCGGAGCTCGGCGCGTCCCAAATCGCTTGAGTTCCCTGAGTAGTCGTGACGGTGGCGTTACGGCGCCGAGCACAGCTGGCGCTGCTCTGGCCTCACGGTTCCTCAAGGTCCTGCAGACAATCAGTTCCTCTCATTCAGGCTAATTATACCGACTTCTGGCTCGCCGGGAAACACAAAATTAACCGTGTGGCTCAGTGCTGGCGAGTTTGGCAACGGCTGCGTCCGATGTTTATCCCGCTGGGGAGCGAGGAGCTGCGCAGAGGGATGGATGGTGGTGGTGGAATCCTTAAATGTCAAAGCTGGTGTAGGAAGCTGCTCAGTGTGTGGATTTTCAGGAAAACTTTGGGTGATCTAAACAGAAAGAGGGAGATGGAGATGGGACATGGGGAAGGAATTCTTCCCGCAGAGGGTGGGAGCACTGGGACAGGTTCCCAGAGAAGCTGGGGATGCCCCATCCCTGGGAGTGTCCAAGGCCAGGCTGGATGAGGCTGGGAGCACCCTGGGCTATGGAAGGTGTCCCTGCCCATGGCAGGGGGTGGGGCTGGAGGGGCTTTGAGGCCCCTGCCCACCCAAACCACCCTGTGGGTCTGTGATGCTGTTGAAGTGTTGTGATGCTCTGCTGCGCTTTCAAAACCCCAAGCTCTTTCCTGTCGTATTGAATCTGTCGGGTTTGTGCATCCTGTGGTGGTGTTAAAAAAACAACTCACCCAGGGGTGTCCAGGAACGCGGGCAGCCGTGCCTGCTCCGTCGGTCCTTCTTCCGTTCCTCTCCTGACCGACACTCCTTGCTGGTGACTTCTCGATTAATGTTGAAACATTCTTCCATTTGTGGAGCACCAGTTTGCCCGAAATGGATGGTTTTCAAACAGAAAAATTGTGTCTTGCTCAACATGTGAGGAAAGGGAGGAGGGGGGAGAAAGAGAAGGGGGGAAAATAGAGTGGTTTTCTTGATTTTCTTGCTTGCCACCCTTCACCGTTCACTGTCTCGGCGATGTTGGCTTGTGCTTCCCTGCCTTTGCAGCTGCTGAGTGGGATGAGTGTTTCAGAGATCATGGAATCATGGAATGGTTTGGGTTGCAAGGGACCTTAAAGACCATCCAGTTCCAACCCCCCTGCCATGGGCAGGGACACCTTCCATAGCCCAGGGTGCTCCAAGCCTCATCCAGCCTGGCCTTGGACACTCCCAGGGATGGGGCATCCCCAGCTTCTTTGGGAACCTGTCCCAGTGCTCCCACCCTCTGCGGGAAGAATTCCTTCCCCATGGCCCATCTCCATCTCCCTCTTCCCGGTTAAACCCGTCACCCCTTGTCCTGTCACTCCCTGCCCTTGGGAACAGCCCCCCCCAGCTTTCTTGTAGCCCCCCCAGGCACTGGAAGGGGCTCTGAGGTCTCCCCGGAGCTTCCCTTCTCCAGGCTGAACCCCCCAACTCCCCCAGCCTGTCCCCAGAGCAGAGGGGCTCCTGTGCAGGTCCCTCTGGGCATTCCGAAGGAGCCGATGTGGGCCACAGCTGGAAATGCCGTTGGTGCTGGCTCTGGGGCTGCTGCAACCACGCCGAGACAGGACCCCACCGTATGCTGGCTCGTGTTGTGCTTCCCTTGGAGACTCTGTTCCTGCTGGGCGTAAAGATGCCATAAGGACACGATACCGGAGCTGTCATCACCGGGAAACGCTTTACACACCAACTTTGTTTTGTAAGTGCCTTTCCTACCGACGGTGGCCCATCACGCTTACGCTGGACACGGGCCAGGTGGATCCGGCAGCAGGAGCAAAGAGAAAAGGAGGAAGGAAAAATACAAATCTAAACCGGTTTCAAGCCTTGCTTGAAATTCTCACGCTCCATCCCCGTTGCTTGAGCGGGAGAGAAGGCCAGAAAAGCCATCTGTAGTGTTTCAGCGGCAGCTGCCGGCTGGTGCGAAAGGATGCGGCGGTTGCGTTGGCAGGGAAGAGGAGGGCGGCTGGGACGGGTCTCTGGGGAGCCTTCGGCAGTGATGACGACTCTGGACTGAGCGGCAGTGAAGGGCAGAGCGATGTTTTGTCGCTGAACGTCCGCGGGAGCAGTGTCAGGCGTGTGGCGGGTGCCAGCAGTGCCTGGCGGCGGGCGATGCCGTGGCTGAGGCAGAGCAGGTTTTCATGAATGGCATTTCTCCTGCCGCGTGCCGCAGTCCTCGTGTTCCAGCTGGAGCTTTTTGACACCGCCGGGAAGCAAACTCCACTGTAAGAGAGCGTGGGGTCGTGTCCGAAGCTGCGGGGTGTCCCAGCGGCGCTGAAGATCCGCGGTAGCGCGGGAAGCCTTGGGGAGGGAGCTCCGTAGCTGTCGCCCAGGAAGGGCTGCAGCATCTTCCCTCACCACGGGTCCGTGTGGAATGCGTACGGGAGGGGAGCGCATCCTGCATCCGGCAGCGTGAACAAAGAGCGGAGCGAATGAGCGGGAGCCAAATGGGCCTTGCTATGTGGAAACGAAGCCCGAAGCTTTGGTTTTGGGAGGTTGTCTGTCTGCTCGTCCAGTTTTTAAAACTGTTTCTGTGGTTACCGGACAAACAAGACCAGACAAAGGCACTAAGAGAGCCCAGAAGGCTGGTTGGTGCTGAGCCCCTGCCTATGTGGGCTGGAGAAAAGCTGCCTGACTGCACGTGTACAGGGGTGTAGAGACCTGGGGGGAGAATGGATGGGGAACA
>NW_010252944.1:3670-12739 GCF_000690775.1 Eurypyga helias | reverse complement strand
ATGGGACCTGATGGAACACATCCACGGGTCCCCATCCCCCAGGGATGGTGGACACCTGATGGAACACATCCACAGGTCCCCATCCCTCAGGGATGGTAGATGTCCCATCCCTGGCTGTCTTCAAGGCCAGGCTGCATGAGGCTTTGAGCAACCTGGTCTAGTGGAAGGGGGCCCTGCCCATGGCAGGGGGGCTGGAACTAGATGTTTTTTAAGGTCCCTTCCAACCCAAACCATTCTATGATTCTATGATTCCATGTCTCAGTGACATCTTCTTTTGCTGCTCCTTGTATGCTTTGTTGTCCTACTCGCACCTATATTACAAAAATCACTTCACATCACACCCTATTTACCCATTTCCCTCTCTCTGGACAAAATAGCCTCAAGTGTGTCAGTCTTTCCTGGCTAGCTGCATCATCTGGACCCTCCAACTCTTCTCCAAATTCTCCAGAGGGCCCTCTACCACAGATTCACTCTGTCTTGCTGTGCAAAGCCTGACATAAGTCAGTATTTGAGCTGACTAATGCTCCAGTTTGTATATGCTGCTGCCACTGCCATATCTTGTGATGTTACTGCAGCTTTCCTGCCTTATGTTCAGCCTGGGAGCTGCGCTGCAATGATGCGTGTCAGTCAGTCAGATCCTAGCCTTCACCTGCAAGGTTGCTAAAGCAAGTTCCTTCATCCAGCCTCCATCTGCTTTCAGATGTTGCCGTTTTATCTTTTTTGTATCCTATGGTCCCGAATACCCTGCTTTCTTGGTGCCTTTACTTGCAAACCACAAGCAGCAACCTACCAGAGCGAAAGCCAGGTTAGCTATCTGCAGGACTGGGAAGCTGCAGTACTCGGGGCTGGGGGGAAAGCCAGAGGAGTTTCCATCACAAATATATCATCTAGTGCTGGCAATATTCACTGCTAGTGACAGGCAGAGGCCACGACCTGCAGCCAAGCACTGGTGCAACCCACATGCCTTGCCTCGACTTTCCACCACAAGCTTCCCAAGACAAGAGAGGCTTCTCCTCACCAGCACAGAACTGCTGGCTAAAATATTGTTGGCTGAAGCCACTGAGCATCAGAGAAACAGCTCAGGGTTCCTGGCTGGCTTAACACCTACTGCAGTGGCCAGGTACCTTGTCTTTAGAGTTGTTTTGAGTTAAATCTCTGGTTCATTCTGCATTCGACCATCATTTGACACTGCATGCACGCAATGTAAAGGCATCCACGCCTCTTCTGCACAGGGGTTGCACTGCTGCCCCCAAGCTGGCATGTCAGCCTTCCTACAGTAGCTGCACAATCACCACAATGCTAATATGGTGAGACTTTTTAGAACGGAGTGATCCCAGCACACATTGTTTTCCCACTACCGATGCCATCTCTCACACTGGCTAGGTTGCTAAATAATGCATCAGCATGCAAAGCCATTGCATAATGGCTGGAACAAGTAACACTTTGTTTCCCTGCAGGTACCTTTGAAAATGAGGATGACAATGGTGGAAGAAGAGCAGTTGGAGACCCAGAGAAGGTCTCCATGGGGATGCTACCCTGCTGGCCACCAGAATAATGGTCTTCTGGCCATCACGTCCAAGAGTGATTATCCTGTTTCTTTTATGGCACTTTACATGGCACCCATAAACACCTCAAACAGAGTGATGGATCAGAACTGTCCCTTGTTAGATGCCACTGCAGTTCAGTTTTCTCCTTGGCCTCCTGGACATTGTTGATGCTTTAGTTTTGGGTGAGTGAAGTAGCAAACTACCTGCTCTTGACATCCTTCAGTGAATAAGCGACATGGAAGATCCAAAAGAGCAGATCCATCCAGAGCACAGACCAGTCCCTACTATAATGTTGTACAGTGAAGAGAATGGTGAGGCCACAATTTCACTGAGTCATTTATACGTTAAAAATACCCTCAAACTTACTGAGTATTAGCTTGAAAAACAGTGGAGAAAACAGTTCCGGGAGGCAAGATTCCCTAAAATCTGCCTAACCACAGGTTAGGGGTGTTTTCCATTCCATGTTTTTGTATTTATGTGCTTTCTCATTATCCCTGGAGGCAGAACATCCACTGGGATTACAGTCCTCTGACAGCAGTCAGACAGTCACCCGTTACAAGAACTTCTGACATCTGAGCCATACATCTCTTGCAGATGGAGAATTTGGCCCCTTTGGGAGTCCCTTTCATTGTTAACACTTCTATCCAAGGAAGAATTAGGGGGCATGAGAGCAAGAACATTCTCCTCAACTCTTGGTGGCTCTTTAAAAAAGGATGCAGCTCCTGGAGAAGAGATTTATGTGCCTTGTGACAAATTTGCTGGCCACATGACCAATCCAATGCATCAGAAAAGTTGGATACCAGTACTTAATCCAACCAATCCTCCTTCCCTACCTACTGGTCTGTGTGCTGGTTCAGCTAAAGGCTATGCAGACTTTTGTTCATATAGAACCAGGTATTGACAAACAAACAGGGATGTTCAGCACCTGGGAAAGATGAGTTTCAATATCAGGGGCAAGACTTTTCAGCAACAGATATTTTTTTGGTTTTGTTTATGAGGGCCAAAAGTGATTTACTTTTTCAGTATCACCAGGAACTTTTCAATCAAGTAATCAATGAAATTAAGACAAAATTAGTTTCAGTTGCCATCAAGGATGCACTTCAACAAAACTGGGCATTAAGTTCTCAAGTATTATGTAGGCGTAGCTCTTCTCCAAACACCTCCGAGAGAAGGTGATACAGTCCTTAAAACACCAGGGTTCTCACTGGCAACCTGGCTAGACAAAAAGCTGATGAATTTAGGGAGTACCAGCATGGAAAACTACTGGCAAAATGATAGTCCTGAAGTTTTTCCTAATGTACCTATTTCCTCTCCTCAGATATCCCCGCATTAGCACAGGTTACAAATACTTCCTAATTTTGAAACACAACTGTATGGAAAGACCAGTTTCCTAGAAGGAATTGAGAGAGGATATGTACCTTCATGAAATTCTGCTGTTAGTTACTATCAATTGCTCAGCAACAGGAGTGGTGTAGCGTAGAGCAGGTCGTGAACCAGTAGAGTATAGATAATTTCCGTTTCAAAACCAGAAAATCTCTTACCAGAGGTGATGCAGTTTAAGCTCATGGAAGAGAAACAGACACTGGTTTTAATTATGCTTGGTAATGGAAGAAAATGTGGAACAAATCTGTATTTTTTAATATCCCTCATTTAAAGTTTTATTTGGGTAGTTTCTCTGATGAAGCATTTATTGTTACAAAGCTTTTAACAACACCTTTTAACAACAGCTTTTAACAAACTTTTAACAATTAAACACTTGTTTAATTCCAGTGTACAAAAATAAATGTCTTTAAAAAAACTATTAAATTTTAGCACAGTACGTCTGTAATCAAATACACTTTTCATACTCTGCCACTGTTTCTCCAGAAATACCCGGGGAAACAAGGACGTGTTTAAATCCAGATGTAAACTGTTCCGTTTCTCAGCTGACTCATGCCATGCTGATGACTTGGCAAAGCTGGGAACCAGCTCGCACAGGGGTTGCCTGCACTCAGCACCAGAAGCTGTGGCACAGAAGGCAACAGATCCGTAACACCACAACAGAGCATCAGTCAGGAGACTGCCACATCCCAAAGTGCAAGGCAGCAACTTCGCAGCACCTTCCAGGAGGGACAGAAGTGAAACAGTGCCCAGCTGCACTCGGGAGAAGATCTGAGTGGTCATGGGAATGTGCTTCACCATCCCAACTCCTAACACAAGTCTCTCTCTCGTCAGCTCCAAAGCATCGTGCTCCTCAGCAGCAGACCCTGGTCCGACAAGCAGAGCAGCATCTCATTGCTGCAGACACAAACCTACCAAACCCAGCATGACCCCTTCCTCCCACACCCAAGCAAAGAAAATGAACCTACAGCCTATTCTGGGACTGCTGAACAGGTCAGCCGTTCCAGGGGCAGGCACCAGTCCCACTGGCCCAGCTCAGGACAGACAGAGCACTCCCTTTCAGGAACAGAGATGGGCGTGGGATGCGTGACTGGTGCCTGGGCATGCCCGCCCAGCTTCAGGGATGGACTCAAAGTCAGTGTGCTAAGAGAGGGACACAGATAAACAGAAGGCAGTGCCAGAGGCAGCAAATGCCAACGGTACCTATCTACCTACTCATCACCAGGATTTCTGTTTGGACTTCTTTGTCCTCTGTTTTATGAGGAATAAATTGTCACTGATAGCAGGACTATTGTCTTTCTGCTTTATCCATTTCCTCTTCCTTTTAGCACCTTCCAGAGGCTCCTGCACATACGCAGTCTTGCTGGCTGAGAATGCACGGAAAATGGACTTGTGATGGGTTTTGCTGCCCTTACGTGCCTGCCTTTTACACCTCCTAGGGAAATCCTCCTCCAAATTGTGGCTGACATCAACACCACTTCTGTGGTTTTCTTCTCTGGGTTCCTCTGCCCACGACATCTTCATCTTCTTGTAATACTTGCCATCTTTGTTATGTTTCCCATGTTCTTTCCAAGGCTTGCCCTTTTTCTTATGGCTGTGCTCCCCATATTTTCCTTCCTGCCACAGTGTCTCTGACTGTTCTGGCAGAAGGCCGGCTTCCTGTAGTTCTGTAAAACACAGCAGTCCATTTCAATGTCCATGCAGAAAACCTAAAAGCTACTGCCCGAGCCACCACTACTTTCCTTATGTATGTATGAATTCAGTTAGAACAAATCTATCAGAGAGATTTTTTCATTTTTTTTTTTTCTGTCAACAGACTAGAATCTTAACAAATTACAAATTCATCTTGATAGTTTATAGCATTTTTTCTGTCAGAGGATTTTTTAGAATTAAATCATCTGACAACACCCACCTAGTGGCTTTGACACAATAAATTTCCATGATAGACACGGATGAATAAAGGCACAAATCTTTTGCCACCGTTAGACTACCTGTTCAAATCCCTATAGCTTTTCCTGACACATGTAAATAATCCCACATTGTTTCTAAAAGGACCAAGCAGAGAAGAAAGTATTTCAAAGAACTGAAAGTCAGGAGGGATCTCCTCCAAAATACACTGTACCTGCAGCCTTTCTTTTTAATCTGTTTGCTCTCCTCTTGATATCATATTCATCATCATAGTAGGAGATGAATGGAGAAGTAGGGAGTGTGCTCCCATGCATCCGCTTCTCCGAGCACTCCTGCAAAACATATTTCAAGTCAGTAGATGTGGCTGAGTTGCAGTTTTCCTGGAACAGAAAGCAGCTGGATTCTGAAGATGCGCAGTTTCCTCACAGAAACAAACCAAAAGCAAATCCTGCAGGAGACTCTGCTGTGTAAGCATATGGATCTGCAGGGCAGAGAGCCCCAGACTGCCGGCGGGGTGGGGAAAGGGCTGGATCTTGCATCACATGTATGCCAGACCGTATTACAGAATCACAGAATGGTTTGGATGGGAAAGGACCTTAAAGATCATCTAGTTCCAAGCCCCCTGCCATGGGCAGGGACACCTTCCACTAGACCACGTTGCTCAAAGCCTCATCCAGCCTGGCCTTGAACACTTCCTGGGATGGGGCATCCACAGCTTCTGTGGGCAACCTCTTCCAATGCTTCATCACCCGCTTCATGAAAAACTTCTTCCTGACATATAATCTAAACCCACTTTCAATTTAAACCCATTACCCCTTGTCCTGTCACTACAGGCCCTTGTAAAAAGTCCCCCCCCAGCTTCCTTGTAGGCCCCCTTCAGGTACTGGAATGCTGCTATAAGGTCTCCCTGGATCCTTCTCTTCTCCAGGCTAAACAAGCCCAACTCTCTCAGCCTGTCCCCATAGAGAGGTGCTCCAAGCGCTCTGATCATCTTCGTGACCTCCTCTGGACTCGCTCCAACTGGTCTATATCCTTCTTATGTTGAGGGCTCCACAGCTGGATGCAGCATTCCAGGTGGGGTCTCACAAGAGCAGAGTACAGGGGCAGAATCCCCTCCCTCGACCTGCTGGCCACAGTTCTCCTAATACAGCCCAGGATACGGTTGGCTTTCTGGGCTGCCAGTGCACATTGCCGGCTCATGTTCAGCTTTTTCCAAACACTTGATTCAGGAATGTGCATTTTTCAGTGCTGTACAAAAGGTTTTGTCAATGGCTGGTGAGCCAGGCTAACTGGGATGCCTCCTTTGATTGTCTTTTTTCCAGAAACCACGTGATATTAGCTGAGGCTTTCTTCTCCTTGTATGCTGCCTGTTAACTACTGTGCTCTGCAGTATCACCTTTTTGCTTCTTGGACACTGTCCACATCTAATGGCCTTGCCATTTCAAGAAACTGTCAGGAACTTTTGCTCACCCTCATGTCTCCACTGTAAGCTAAGCAGCTTTCTCTCCTGTGTTTGCTATTTCTATCACTTAGTGCCACCTTAGCACTTAGCTAAATCTCCCCACTTTCAATTTAAACTTGTTACCCCTTGTCCTGTCACTACCTGTCTTTGTAAAAACTCCACCCTCAGCTTTCTTGTAACACCCCTTCAGGTACTGAAGGTGCTATAAGGTCTCCCTGGAGCCTTCTCCCCTCCAGGCTGAACAAGCACAACTCTCCCAGCCTGTCCCCACAACAGAAGTGGTCCAGCCCTTGGGTCATCTCCGTGGCCTCCTCTGGACTTGCTCCAACTGGCTGATATCGTTCTGATGCAGAGGTCTCGCGTTTTATCCCTAAATCTTGGCAAAGGTTTTATCCCTATACCTTGCCAAAGAGGTTACTGAAAACAACACAGATTGGCTTTTCACAGGAGTATGTGAAGACACATTCATCTTTCTGCAATACCTGTGCAATGTACCACTTGTGATTCCACACCAAACCCAGGTCTTGTTCAGCAGACCCACGGCCTGTTCGTTATTTCCCTTGTGCTAATATGCTGACAGAGAAGCTTTAGTGAACAACATGTACATGCCACCCATATCAGCGCTCCTCTTCCCTCATCTCCACTGCATTGATAAATCAGGTCCGTTATGTCCAACACACACTTGGCTATACCCATCCCTCTCCAGACAGCTGCCACTGCTGCCACATGCTGTGTATGTTACATGCCCTTGGGAAAGTCTTTAGTGCTGGAGGTATAGTACAGCGGAGGGAAGGCAGGGCCTGCTACCACCCCACAGGAGGCATTTTCTGTGTGATTGGCACACAGGTATGTGAATGCAAAGCACATCTGCAGGTACTGTACAGTTCTTCATCCCTGCTGTTTTTAGCACTTGCTGAAGTCTGAACTTGCTCGGTGGGCTGTCCGTCACAAGCTGCCCTCCTAACTTTCCTATGGGGATGCCCCTTGAAATGAGCACAGCTTTGATGTGGACTGCAAGAGACACTGTTTTGGGTGTGTGAACTGCTATGAAATGAACCATGCTATGAAGTCTACTAAAGTAAGTAAGATTCCTTGTCCTTATTGAATTCTTAGTTTAAACAATACAGCAAATTCAGGAAATGTAACTGTCAACTGTTAGAACTTCTGAGGGTTTATGTCTTAACTATTTCCACTTCTGCAAACAACAAGGAGTGATCTGCAATGACGTCCTGACTAGAACTGCAGTTAATTTTGGCGTTTAGCCAATTTTTTGCTCCTCCCTCTGTTTTTGGGAAAGGTCTCCTTAGACCCCTAGCAAAGAAAATGAGTTTCAGGTGCCCCTAAACTAGCTTAAATGGTAACATGAAAGAAAACAGGCGGCAGTAGGAAGCGCTGATTGTGGTGCATCTATACAAAACTAACCCCAGCCTTTGCTTCTTGGCCAGGTCGTTATTTGTGTGCTTTACCTGCTCAAAAAAGTGCAATAGAGCAGGGTTCCTGATGTAGAGAAATAGCAAAAATGTTAAGAGATGCTTACCATCACAAGTAATTTTTACCTGCTTAAAAATACTTGCATTAAAAAAAAAAAAAAAGAAAAAACCAAACACCTTTTTCCCCCTCTTAAATTACAGGCAGATCCTTCAAGATCTGGCAGAGCTGCTCACTGCGTGAACTCAGGCACTGATTACAACCTCAGTTCTCTAGCCAGCAAGAGCTGCAAATCTCCGATGCATGGCCTGCCCAGCTGGGTCTCTGTATGTGGGATGCCCGACCAATTTCCTCAGCCATTCTTGGGTGGAAGGTTTAGTGATTTTTTTTTTAGTGATGACAAATACTCCATTATCATTTCATAATCCAGCATGTGTCCTGGATGTGTTGCTGTGTGTGCACAGAAAGGTCCGCTATTTCTGCCTTTCTGTGTTGTTACTGACTTTTCCATTTTAATTCAGACATTATTGAGGCTATTTCTGCTCCTTGTACACTATAAAAATAGTATGTTACCTGCTTTAACTTTGATAGCTGTAAAATGTTGTCCTTGAGTCATCTGACTCCCTCACTGATTTCATACTGTTTCTACCATTTTCTACCCAAGTAGCTACTACCAGCTCCTCCCACATATATACTCATTATTTTTACAGTAGTCTTATTTGTACTCATGTATGGCTGCCTTCCTCAAATGCCTTCTTTTTGACAGTTTAGTAAAATGTTCCTTATCCATGGCCAGCAGTCAGTCTCACTCCTTCAATCCGTCACTGCGTTTTTTATTGTCAATGCTCATTTCAGCATCTCTGTCACTGGCAGGGGCTCTATGCTGGCTTAGCAGGATCAGTTTCAGTGCTGCTTTCATAGGTGCTGTCAGCTCCCATCCCAAAGAGTGGGCAGACCCAGCTGGTCCGCACGACTGTCACTGAGGTCTCACACTGCTGCTGCATGTGTAGCTGTGTCTGGAGCAGATGTCTGGCAGGTGAAGCCAAGTACTGGGGCTCCTGGAACACAGCCAAGGCAGTGCCTGCGATCCTGTCATGCTGGCGTGACATCAGCCTGCTGGCACAGCCTTGTCTCTCACTAAGCTTGGACTGCAACATCTGCTTATTAGCTGCCCTTTCCAACCCAGGTGTGCAGGCAGCAACGTGTCCTGGACGTACGTGATGGCCTCAACGCGCTGCTCCTCAAGGAGAATCTTATCTTGTCTCCAAAGACAGCTCAGCATTAAAAATCTTCTTTTTATCTTTCAGCTTCACCATAAGAAGATCCCAGCAAACATGCCCTACC
>NW_010252944.1:0-3657 GCF_000690775.1 Eurypyga helias | reverse complement strand
CTTCCCCGTACGGATTAACTATTTAGCTGAGAAGAGCAGCAAGCTTCTAATGATACATCACCAGTTGTTGTAGGAGTCAACACACAGAGCACGCAGGAGACACAGGAAATATTTGCTGGGAGTTCGCTATCTCTAAGCTGTAGGAAACTATAAATTGAACCCATCCAGGTACAGGACTAGGGGTAATGGGTTTAAATCGAAAGCAGGTAGCTTTAGACTGGACATCAGGAAGAAATTCTTCCCAGAGTGGGTGGTGAGGAACTGGAACAGGTTGCCCAGAGAAGCTGTGGATGCCCCATCCCTGGAAGTGTTCAAGGCCAGGCTGGATGAGGCTTTGAGCAACCTGGTCTAGTGGAAGGTGTCCCTGCCCATGGCAGGGGAGTTAGAACTAGACGGTCTTTAAGGTCCCTTCCAACCTAAATTACTCTATGATCCAACCCATGAGTAACATTCATTTTCTAGAATACTTGCGGCTCCTGGACTTATCCTATGAAAGAAAAGAACTAACACTGATATTTGCAGGTAGAGAGCTGCACTTGTCACGACAGGGAGCTGAAAAACATGCTAAACATTAGCAGGGAGACTAAAAAGATTATCAAAAGCAGACAGAAATGGAAAATTCCTAAAATGAGTATTCACGTTGATGGGCTGATTGTGGTGTTTTCACCTGACATGGTGCTGAACATGGCAGTAAGGCACTAATATTTCATCCCATGAGCCATATGGGACAGCTCAAATTAAAAAAAGAAAGAAACAAAGGAAGGAAAAAAAAAACCTGTTCAGGAACTGTCTTTTTTCCAATAAATATTCTCTCTAACAGGCAGCCTCATTTTGATTTAGGATTTTAAAAACAAATCAATAAACCTGCCAAGGAGAGATAGTAACTTTAATTTTCCTCCATATCTGTAAGTTAGATGGGTGTGATCACTTTATACATTGGCCTCCACTGACTGCAGAAGTGCTGCTAAATCACCAGCATCTAATTAGAACGACCCTTTGTATAGCATTTGCTTGGCTCTTCCAGCTCTTTCTCCAGCCACACACCATGGCAGAGACTAATTTCTACCCCAAGGATATAGTCAACATGGAGGCAAAGACTGCTAAGACTTACATATCCAAAATGTCCTTTCTGGGAACAGTTGTAGCAGTACACTAAAGCTGAGCGCTTAGAGTTAGCACCTTGATTGGCCTTGATTGGTCCTGTCTTCGTCTGAAAGATGGAAACAGGAAAGAATTAGGTCTGACAGCATTCCCAATGCTGAATTAAAAATAAATTAAAATTACATAAATATCATTTTATTATGCTTAAAACAATACACTCCTGCTTGTTGTTGGAATATGAAGTTTGAAAAAGAAGCAAGTGACTCGTATTACTGTAATTTTGCAGAGCAAGGTGCAGCCTGAGCATCGCAAATGAGGTGGGAAGAGGCATCCACAGTATCTATTCCACCCAGCTATGTTATTTCAGCTCTCAATACAAGAAAATAGGCTGTTGATTTATCTCTCTTGCCTTCTCCTGGTCTCCCAGCCCCCTCCTCCATCCACAGATGCCCTACCATCCCCTGGGACAGACAGAGCCATCAGATATTGCATCCACCAGCTGGGTAGGCACATTTGTTTACTGCTGAACTACTCTTGCTTAAAGCAACATGGCAAAGATCTGACAGAGATACGGGGCCTTCACCTGCTGCATTCCCAAGCCTACATTACCAAGCCTACACCCGCTGCTAACAGCAGTGCCCAGAAGTGGACACGCTGCCAGAGAAACTGCTTGTCCTTCCAAGAGAGTGGAGCACCCAGTTCTGCTCCTGGCAATGAGATGCAATGCTTTGGTCCATAGCTGCTCTTCGCGCTTGTGCAGAGCAGAGGAAGATTTAGCACACTCCATCAAAGACAGGGGAGCAGGTGTCTCTCTTTCTTTTCCTAAGTGGAAATGGTGAACGTATTGTCTATTCTTTTTGCCTTTCGTGCACACAAGTACATCCATCCCCTGGAGCAGCAACTGCCACGGAGACCTTGCCTAGCAAGAGCAGGCACAGGTATGAAGAAGGGGTGCATGAATTCTGGCTAAAAAGCAGTAGGCCAAAAGAGCAACCTTATTGCTTCCAGCCCTGCACGCATTTCCTTCTCTCTGGCGCTAAAGAAGCACAGAAGAGTGGCCTAGATTTCAAATAAATTAGTACTACTTGGTAAAGCTCAACACAGGGATTGCTTTTTTACTTAAATCAGTATCGCCATGCTCTTTTACTGTTAATGTCACTGTGTTCTCCTGCACAGCCTCCCAAAGAATGACAGCATTGCTTGTAAAATAGGCAGAAACAAAAGAAATCCTCCAGTGCCATTTTTTATGAATCAGATCACATGTGCAGGTTCCCCTTATTTTGAACCTCTCCAGCCATGGGTTTGATTGTGTGCTTCAGATTCACACTCCTCAGTTCACATTCACTCACCAGAAAGAGGCTAAAGGAAGACTAAGAAGAGTAACACATCCAACAGTGATTTGTAACAAAAGATGGGGAAATGGGGAAAGGAAAAAACCCACCACCTATAATTTGTGTATTTCTCATCCATGTCTTACAGCAAGAGCTCTTCAGCTAACAGTAGCATATAAGTGAAATACTAAGCCGGCTTTGTTTTTCAGGTATTCTTTTATCAGGAATATATAGAACAGGCAAGAAGAAAAAACCTAAACACCCAAATCCAAATATTGGTATAATCCCCTTGAGGAAAAACCTGTGGGTTTAATCACCTCTATTCTAGTTAGTTTTCAGCATGAGGAGTGGCCCTAGAAATCACATCCACTTTGGACAGACCTCCTAAAAAGCAGAAATAAATCCTATGAGTGATACCTCCTTCTGCCTTCCCACCATGTAGAGTTTTACCCAGATTAAATCCATTTTCAGAGCTGGTGTCCGTTGAAGCCCACAATGACATGCCATCACAAAATCTCAACCTGTTCATTCAGTCAGATCCTGTCTGCTAGAGTTACAAAAAGCAGGCACGATCCTTCACGTTCCAAGATGCTGCCTGCTACAATGCCATCTGAGGAGTCTGACACCTACATCTGCTGAATGATCATCCTCCAACGTAAGTAAATGTGATTTTGGTCATCATTAGTGTTTTTGTAGTGAAATTCTAGTAAAATTTGCACTGTACTCAAAATGCTATTAGTTTTTACAAAAAAGATAAGCAAGATACTGCGCTGTTTTGACTGGGCTTTTGAAAATAAATGACAGCTGTACGGACCTGGACAAGAAATGGAGCATGCTCACCAGAGCGCTGCAGTGATATATATGACTAAATTAGGGAGAAAAGAGCCTTTATACTCTCCTTCAGTAGATGCCACAGTGTAATCCAAAAGGTAAACACGCAGCAGTGGCTGCGGATGACTCACCTGACTCATGCATGTGCCCAGCACTGGCTTGTGGGCATGCCTCCCACTACCCCATGCGGTTCTCTGCGGCCAACAGCCACCCAGCTGGGGCTCCACGGCTGTGTCCCCCGCGGGAAAGGAGTGCCTGCAGGGAGGCCCTACTTCACTGGGGAGCAATTGCGCCTACAAAATGGGCTTCCTCTGGAGCATGAGTCCCTCAGACTCTCCCTTTGATTAGGAACACACACCCTGTGAACCCAACCATCCCCCCAACCCCCCACACC
>NW_010252943.1:0-8553 GCF_000690775.1 Eurypyga helias | reverse complement strand
CATGAACGAGCCAGCGCAGGAGTTATTCATACCGTGTCCCTAAGCCCTGCACAGGGCACCCACTCCTCCCCAGGCCAGCACCCCTGATCAGATCCATGTCCGCAGGACTGAAACTGCCCCTACTCACCTCTGCCCCCAGCGTGACGTACTACGGAATGAAACACTTCTTTGGTCAGTTGGGGTCAGGTGCCTGAGCTGTGTGTCCCCTGCACTGCCTGTAGCGAGACCGCAAGAGCTGGGAACGCAGCTGCAGGATCAGAAGCGGAGAAAGACCTTGAATTCAGTGCAGGCATTGCCCAGCGCCAGCTGAGACCTGATCAGTGCTGCTCTCTGCATCCAGGAACAGCTTCCTAGCAGCCACGGTAAAGAGAGTTAACTCCTTCCTGGCTGAATCCAGCACACTCCCATCACTCAATATGTAACTCCCAAGATGCAAGTGGGGCACTACCACGAATAAGATAGGATTGTTTTCATGCTTTTAGCCTCTAGTAGTATCTCATTGTGTTAAATACTAAAAAAAAACCCACGGTTTTGACAGTGGAATTCACTACTAGGACCTGACAGCAAACAGTTTAATCACCAGTGGGTTTCAGCTCAATTACCTCTTTTTGGAAATTTTCTTTTGCTTAGAGCTGTTTAGAATTATCATGTTTCTTCCTCTCCATTAATTATTTTGGCTACTCTTATCATATACCTGCGATCAAAATCAAAGGACAGACTGCTTTCCTTGGGAACGCACAGAGATCCTTTATTTGTTTAGGAAGCAAGTTTATATTTCTCTTTTGGATAACTAAGATGAAACAGTGTGAATCGTGTATTATACATCTACCTTTGCATCTGCTGCCACTCCTAATTTCAGAATAATATCCTTACAAGGATGGGTCACGACTCCAGCTGAGATAGCTGCACTTAACAGTGATGTTCAAAATGTACACCTTCCATACATCTGTTGTACATCAGTCCACATTTTATCTGCAAATTTAAATTCAGGCAAATCAACTCATAGCTTTTACAGAGAAGACGACTTAGATTCAATTCTATGTACTAACTTTAATGTGTGAAACTCTGAGCCTTTTCAACATCAGGAACTGAAAGGCAGTCCCCAAAATTACCAGGACTGTTGATTCTGTTTTACATATTGCTCAAGAAATAAGAATAAAGCAAATTTTTATGTTGGCTTTCTTTATTTTGACACAATTTCCTTGTTAAATATGATTTTCCATTATTTCAGTGAAGGGATAAGCTACATGAGGAAAAAAACCCCAGCCCTTGGCTTCATCAATACAGACAGCCAACAGGTCATGTAATAGCATCATTTTGTTACTGTTTACTATTAATAATCATAGAATAGTTTAGGTTAGAAGGGACCTTATAGATCATATAGTGCCAACACCCCTGAGTAATTCTAAATAGTTTCTTCTATTGTTTTAAGGAAAACAGCAGCCAAAATGAGCTTGAAAAAGCAAGGTTTCAGAATACATAGCTATCTACTGCCTGTCTTTGCTGAAAAGTAACAGATAAAGAATCACGGATCTCGAAGAATGGAGGATCTCTAAGAGATGTGCTAATGGCAATAACTGATACTGAGAGCAACTCTTCTGTTGTACCATAGCAGCTGCTATTTTATGCAGAACTGCCAAAGAAATCTTTTATTGTTGAGCAAATAAAAACTCTTTGGTAACTGACTGAAAGCATTTGGTGGCATTGCACATAAGAACTTGTTTATTTCTAACCAAAAGCAGAATGAAAAATGGAAGTATTTAATGAATAGGTATACCAGAATGCAATTTCATAAGAATATAATTTTGAAAATGACAAAACAGAATATTTCAAACAGTTCCAATCAAAACAAATCAACTGAAATGACATTTCTTAAGCTGAACTACTTCATTTTATTTCACTGAAGTCATCAAACTATTTCAGTTGTTTTTTCTTTTCCTTTCTTCTGTAGAAGAATATTGATTTGCAAAAAAAAAAAATAACCCCAAACGTGTTTTCAGATGCATATTCCCAGGCTATCAACCAAACTATGTCCTATAAAATGCACTCTACAAGTCCCTCAGAACATTCACTATAGAATGATGAAATCTGTGTGGAGTCCAGCCCAGAGGAGAAAAGACCTTCTGACCAGTTAGAATGTCCTACGCTATCAATAATCCTCCTTCATTAATCACATCTCTATATCTTCATTCAAAACTGTAGGACCAATCTGTCTCACAGCTAAATTTGAAGATTGACAGCTTCAAGTCAGGGAAGGAGAAGGGAATTCTCAAGTCAAGTGTCTCTTCCTGACTAGTTCTCTACCCCAAGACCTTTTGTTTGCCTCTTCTTGTTTTATTATGGTTCTTTCAACTTCAGTAACACTAACAGAAACTGGAACTTAAAGTAAGAGTTACTATAAAATATAACTTCTTTATAATGGTCTATTCATTATAGATTCTCATTCTGAACACTTCGTAAAGGAGGTGTGGATGGTCAGTCTCAGTTTCACAGTGAAGGAAGAGGGGTTATACATCAGGTGAAGACCAGCTGAGAGATGAGACAGCTTTGAAAACGACTCCTGGTTCAAAGTCTTAGTATATTTGAAGCTAAATTTTAAATTGTCAACACTATTCTAATCTTGCGTAATGTCAAGTCGTTTAGGGCTTTGTTTAGCCTTTTTTTTTTTTTAATTACTCTTCCTGACATTTGATCTAGCTCTGCACAATGACTTCAGATTGTATCACTTTAGATAGAAGTGACGGCAAATGCTCTTTTCCCTACTGCACAGGAAATAAGCTCAAATATTTATCCTACCAAACTGTATAATCATATTCCAAGAGTTGTAACTTTAAGTTAATCTATCCAGTGCTAAAGAAAATAGACAGCTTTGTGGGCTTTGTATCTTATCTTAGATTTGGTTAGCCTAAGCTCTTACAGTTTGAAAAGATGGCTTTCTTTTCCCCAGGGGAAAATAGAACTCTTGTTAACTATTAAAATGATAATAATTATACAAATATGCAACAAATTAAATACAAAGTTTGATGTAGTGTAGTGACAAAGCATAATGAAAAACACTCTGATATACATACCCTCATGTTTAATGTCTAATAACTTTAAGAACATAATATATTAGGAAATTGGAGTAAAATATTTAATTTTTGTAAAATATTCTTTACAACTACTTTTGATTAATGTGTAAACTAATATAACAGGAAAATGTTAGATTAAAGGACCTTAACCACATAGGATAATTTTCTCACAGTTCTTTTCACATCTTGGTTCAATATACTTTGGATTTGCTTGGTTTTAAAACAGAGTGTATGGGTTATCTATTCTCCTACTTTTCCCTCCAGTGTCTGAGGTTAACAAGCTGTTTATTGATTTTTATGTTTATGTAATGTTCTATCCTATTAAATGGGAAAGTTTTCTATCTTACTGAGCAACGGAAGATGTTTGGTTTTATACAGTCCACAGGTCTTATTTTTTTGCTACAGCATTTTAAATTTCCCATCCACCACAGAAAATCCCTCTGTTAATATGACAAATATTGGTAAAGTCATATAATTTTTTTTAACTGAAAGGCAAAATATGGGTTTATTTAGAGCTCAATCTTGTAATACAAGATTCTACGATAACACAGTTATATTGTATTTGACAGAAATGCACAATCTATCCACTACATGTATATGTAGTATACAAACCTGAACTGGTTTGGGATTCGATGCCCAAATATATGTGCCCACAGGACTACATGGAATCGTATCATCTTTAATACTGGGCTAACTAGCAGACTTCTTTTACTAGTGTGGGACTTTGGCTCACAAGCAAAATTTCTCCCTGTGTAAAGCATAACTGTAGGAGTTCCTATAAGCTTGTATAAATTAAGTTTCTATATATTAAGTTTCCTCAGAATTGTCAAAATTGTTACCCTACCACTCCTCACCCATCACTCCTTATTATAATGGCTTTTTATTGCCTGGAGAAATCATGCACATTTCCACATTCATAAAAATGTTTCTTAAAGTGAAAAAGGAGTTCTTCAAACACTGATTAAAAAGTAATTGCCTGAGGCCTTGAATGGAGCGGAAATGCTGAAATCAGCATTCATTTCAAAGTTTTTAAAGATGTGAAGAGAAATAAATCCACATCTCTTACACACTTATTGCTAAATCACAAAGCAGTACTTGGATCTCTCTATTCGCCACAGTGTAATCACCACAACCTATAGGAATACCATAAATTAAGTAAAGAAACACTAGATGCCTCTCTTAGAAAATTTGTCGGAAAATTGGTGCCTCAGTAATACTCAATGGCCCTAATGGAATGAAATCATGTACATGATTCAAAGACTTGGCCCTGAAATATGGAACTTTAACTTTCATATGTTTATACAGACACATTGACACAAATGCACAATTGTATGGTTACATGAAGAGGAGTGACTATTTGGCAGCTCTCAGCTCAAAAAGTAAAACACCTCAAGCTTCTCAGCTAATCTCTAAATGGACTTGGTAGTAAGTACAAAGAGACTGTTTTTTCTCATCTTTGATCTACCAAAGCATGGCTATAGCCCTTTTCTTTCCTTTATATTATAGATGACGATATACAATAAAAGAGAAGCTTGAAGCGAAACTGAGATGAAGAAGTTTCCTCCATGCAAGGCTCTATTCATACAAATACTCAAGTACCTACTTTATTTAGACAATACTGAAAACTGATTCCTTCGAAACCATTAAGAACACCAGAACTTGTCAGTGTGATGAGAGCTGAGATCAGTTTTGGGTAAATATCTGGACCACTAGTACTCTCTAAACATCAAAAATATTAAATACAGGAACTTGTACATGTGAGAGGGAAACAAATATAGAGGAAAAATAAGTATTTTCAGACCCCAAGAGACATTACTGGCAGGCTTGCTTCTGGCATCATGAGTACCTAAGGATGTAGAAAAGGACTGGCACCAGAAACAGGAGGGGTGGATTTTGATGAGGTTCAACTTCAGACCCAATTAGGAGATCAGTCTGCTCCAAAGGCCTCTACAGATGCCAATGGAAACCTCATTTTGGGGTTCCAGGTCAGCACCTCAAAGACTCTGTCTCCCTCTTCTCATTGATCATAAAGGTATCCAACTATAATGAGAACCTCAATATCGATCTCTCAAATCCATTTATCTACAGGAGCTGTACCAATACCCACAAAAAGACTACAGTGCCTAGGCTGCTCAGTACGCCAACACCACACCCTCCTCTGCCAAGCTGAACTAGTAGGGCCAGCCCACACTTGCAGCTGGGGTAGACTGAAAAGCCTCAGCGTACACATCTCCTGCTTGTCCTGCCTTTTCTCCCACCTCTTCTTCCCTAACATAAAGCATGATCAAGAGCACTAAATGTAGTGATAGCGCCAGCTATCCCCTCTCTTGTGACCAAGGGACAATGAAGGCACAGTGATTGAGGAGTCAGGAGATACAGGCCATTCTTCCTTAGCTTTTCTCTTCCACTGTTGTACCTTCGTCTTAGCAACCTATACAAGCTCGAGGTGCCACACAGCACCGTGGCTTCTTTCTAGGTATCCTGTGCCTGTTTTTACAGTCAGTCCTCATCATCTCATCTGATCTAAGGCACAGTAACACCTACCCATGCTTATAACCACATATAACCAGAGACAGGATACATCAGAGCAACCTCAAGTCCCTGTAGCAAAGCTAATATCCCCAAGCTCCTTTTATAAACAACTGAGATCTTGGTTACCCCAGACATCAATATTTATCTGATTCTACAGATGTGTTTCTCACCTAAATGCTCACTTATCTTTCACATTTCAGCCACTGCAGTAACAGAAATTCACATAATTTCTGATATTCTGTACAGTTTGTGCTACCCCTAATGTGAAGGAACTCTGGACATGCTATGCTTATTGACACTGGTGGGTTTTGCCTGGAGAAAAAGACACTCTAATTAGGTCTTCTTACTGGAGATCAGCATTGTAATCACTCATGCAAATTCTAGACCTTCCTAAAAAAGACAGATTTGGAGCAGCCTCTTTTTCCCAGTTTACAAGTGTCTCACACTCCACCAATATTTTAAATTACCATGTAAACTGCAACAAGTGAGTCACTGAAAATGGATGACAATCATTTTCAGTTATGAAGTCTCTGCATGAACCCGTGGCAGCCTCTCAAGGTTCCGGTTTGCCTTGCAAGACATCCCAGTTTGACACCCATTCGTGGCTCCATTCTGAGAGTTATTTAGCATAATATGGAGGGAAGTGTTAGAGAGGCAGGTGTCCTGCTTGCTACTGAGCCACTGGGGAAAAGAAAGCACGTGTATCAATCAGTGGTAGCCTGTGGGTAAATAAAGTGCAAACAGAATCTCAAAGAAGACTCATCCAGGCAGCCTGGACATAACGAATGAGCACGTAAAATTAAAAAGGTAGAGAAATAAGGTAGATATGTGTTGGAGAAAAAAGACAAAAAAATCAAACAATTTCTCCGTAATGGCTACCTGTAACATTTTCAGACACCAAAGTAATAGAAATGCGTTGAGTTTTTAAGAATAAGCTAAAGATACAATTGCCAAGTGTAACTAACTAACTACAAATTGTATCTATCCATTGGTATTTTTAATGTCATATTCAAAGCACTAGAAAAATAAAAATTTCTATGGTTATTATTATTTAAATGGCAAATGAACTGAATTGCATTGGGAATGGGAAAACATTAGTCCAGAGCCATGAGCATGAACACTGCCAGGGACTGGATGCAGATGTCCATTAGCCTCAAAAGAAAAGCATTACTCTTCACAACTTTCATGGAAAGGTAATTGCAGCACTTCATACATCCGTTCTGCCCAAGTAACAGGAGTTTCAAAATATTGGTTACAAAAAAATCACCATAAATGATCATTAATTCAAAGGCAAAATGTCATCGGGATAGAGTTCATTAACATATTAAGTGTGTTCTGCGATCAAGAATTTCTAAAATGTTATGTTTTTCTGATATTTAAAATAAAATTTTATGATGATTTTAAGGAAGGATTGGAGATAAGGTAAAATTAAAACCAAAAGTAGATTAGTTGTATTTAATATTAGCCAGAAATGTTGTGGTTTGTAGTGAAAAGACTTCTTAAATATAAAAAGTTCTACTTATAATTTAATTGTACCTGTAAAACTGAGAAGTTGTTATTCCAGTAAAAAATTCAATAATGTTTGAAATATACAATTTCGTTTCTTGAAGTCACTGGTTTCGTTGTTGGTTTTGGGGTGGGACTTTTTTTTTTTTTTTGAGGAGGAGGAGGTGGAGGATAGGGAAGCTAGAAAGTATTTTCTTCCTCTTTTTCATTTTATCTGCGTAACACAAAGTGCTATTATTTACACAACTTCAGAAAGGGACACCAGCTTCAGTGCTAAAACCTAAAATGATTAAAGGTCTTCTTTACAAGGTTACCTCCAGCTTTTTCATACACACTGAAGTCAACACTATTTATGGATGACAGTGTCAGCAAAAAAAAAGAATATAGCTTTTCTTTTTCTTGTAACTGGTGCCCTTACTTGATTTTACCTTTAGGCAAGATAAAAATATGGCTTTGTTTATGATTTCACTGGTTACAATTTAATCCTCTGCAAGATCATTAAAACTTTTATTTGCAAGACTGCATCCAGTTTTTATTGCTCTTTTAACTGAATCCAACTTCAAAATAATAATCTCTTCAGTTATGAATTTTATATTTGCATTAAATAGACATGATACCTTCTTCAGCATACCAGATCCTCTTTAAATTAATCTATAAACATCATAGAAGTGCTTGAGGCTCATGGAAGGTACAGTTAGACTAGGGATACAACATTTGCAGACAGTATTTTAACTGATATATTCTGGAAGAAATTTGAATGCTTAATATTATGCCAGTAATAGATGATTAGTAACATCCCTAAATCTGGTTTAAGTGCTATAGCATAGCAGACACCAAATAACCAGAAGTGTTTTATAATACAAAGAAACATTATACAAATTAGAAAGATTATTAACATACTTTCCCTGCTCATAAAGTAGTTTCATGTCCTCAAATACTAATGGTAGTAACTTATATAATTAGGAAATTATGTGGTATTTTTCAGCCTGAGGACTACCAAATCAACTTGCAAATGTATTAAACCAAAAAAAGTATGTTCTTTTTGTCCCCCACTGTACACCGTTTTTTTCTGAACTAAACAGTTGATTGCAAAAGTAACTGTACATAGTTTATAGCTAACTACTTCAACAACTAAAAGGTATATATTTTAAGCTACTTAATTCACACTGTTACAAATGTTGGCTGTGACTATGAAAATATCTCTAGAGAAGATGTCAGAGAATCTTCCTTCTTTGCAAGTGATTACAACCATATCCTATTGTACCTTTGAGTACACACCTTCTCCAATACCTTTATCCGTGCTGATCTTAAACCTGGAAATTTTGTATCATAACTGTCACAAATGAACTTGGAGAAAATTTATCTTTGGCTGTAAAGTCCGTTAGTAGGAATAAGTTTTAGAGCCATTGTCATGATCACCTTCATTTGTTTAAAAAAAAAAAAA
>NW_010252942.1:10559-12964 GCF_000690775.1 Eurypyga helias | reverse complement strand
CGAGCCTTTCCTTGTATTTTCTCCTACCCATGGTACCAGGGGGAGAAGCGAGCGAGTGGCCGTGTGGCCTCTCGTTGCTGGCTGGGCCCAAACCATGATACTTCATCACCTAACCAGCTCCTGGGCATTTACTAGTATTCCATAAATGGGAGCACGGAATGCTGCAAAGGACTTCTCAAAACCATGAACATGCCGCACCCATCAGCTAATGCCTACCCAAACTGCTCTCATCCAATACGGTCACCTACCAGGATCACAACCTGAGATCTGCAGATGGCTTCAGGTCTTCCTGAAAATTCCCTTTTACCTCTGGCCTCTACCACTTGCAGAATCCCAGGAAAATGAATTCTTCCCAACACACGTGCAGCCACTCATTCCGCCGTTCAGTGGGCTTTAGAAAGGTCACCAAATACTGCACCAGAGGGAGTGATGCAAAGCTCCTCCAGAACAAAACACGCAGCGGTGAACTCCATGCTGCCCTGTCACGACTTACAGAGCCAGCAGCATAATTCCTGCAAGCACATGCCTCCTGAAACAGGACCCACCACCGTCTCCGAGACAAGACAAAGCACTCATCTGGAGCCTGCTGCGTTGGACTCCTGCACATCACACACGGTCTTTGCTGCCGACCGCTCTGTTCTGCTGTCCTTCAGCAGCAAGACTGAGAAGTTATCCTTACGTGCTGTGATTACAATTAAGTTTCGGAGAGGTCATTTATATGTTACCTTGCACTGGAATAATAAGGGTTTCCTTCCTCCTCGAACCTCCTGATGATTGGCTCCTTCAAAGCTGCTTCGTCTGCCTCAGATAACTAAAAACAGGCAAACAACAACACACACAGGTAACATATTCTTTAGAACCTTCTTCCACAGTGACAGCAGAGCCTTATATGCAGCATCAAACCAGAAGAAACTGCCTAAATTATCTCCCCAAAGTTTCTTCCCTTTTTTACACACGATAATCAATTTAGCATATTTGACAGTGGAATTAAGATACCACTTTTCAAAATGGGTGCGTGGGAAAAGGAGCGCAAAAATATACTGAACTGAGTACAATAGGGGATTAGCATGTGAAAAATTACCAATTGCTGTACTGAACAAACTCAGTTCTGAGTTGTCTTTGGCAAGACTTGAATAAAAGAAGCCTGTGCTACGCTAACACTGGGTTCTCTATGACTCAGAGTGGCCAACACTGTAATTCAGAGAATTTTCGAGTTTCTAACACATTTTACTGGTATTAACTATAACTATATTCCTCAGACTTCTTTCTGGGTATTATCCTGCCCAACTTAGGGATCTGGGAAATTAAGACAGAGAGGGACGAGGGTGAATCTATTCTATCCACAGAAAGCAGAGGTAACATGCACGTGCTGCTTCATTATTCTGAACAGCTACTCATGATAAATACAAGTAATTTTAAGACACCACAATAAAATCTCTTCTTACAGGACAGAGGCATCAGTATAAACATAAACCATGTATTTTAAAAAGCACAGCAGAAAAGAGTGTACGGAGAAACTAGAAAAGATTATTAAGCGAAATACCACTGATTTTCAACGAAAATGTTGAAGTGAGGCAAAACCCTTTCCAAACCTCTACAGACTTCTGCTGTTACAAGTTTCATAACTCTCAGTCACTGAATAATCCAAAGATCAGCTTTCTATAAAACTGCCTACTTCAAAAACAATTGGAAAGACACTTTGATCTTGGATATTCCTCCTCCTACTGCCAAACCAGCGAGGTTTCCCCTCTGCTCATCCTGCGCAAACCTCAGTATCTGGCAAACAAAAATACAAGAAGATGATGATATGAGAAAAAATCCTCTTTTTAAGGAAAGCAATGTTGTGAATGAGCTTCACATGTAGAAGCTGTGAACAGTAACACTTCACAAATGCTTCATGCCTGTCAATGCTCTGGGTGGCACTGGGAGAACCACGGTTCACTGCTGACTCTGTAACATCCTTTCCTAGCTCATAAAGTGAGCAATTCCAGCAAAAGCGCAAATAATAACGACATTACTGCAAATGAAAGAAGGAAGACGTACCTGTTTCCCCTCCCGTGCTTTCTGGTCCTTAGCTATGGTGGCTAGAACAGTTGCAGCTTGCTCTCCTCCCATCACTGATATGCGAGCGTTCGGCCACACATACAGAAATCTTGGACTGAAAGAATACATATTGTATAGTAAAATAATACATTGCCTTATTCCCTAGAAAAGAACTAATTCTCACTCAGCTAAGTACATATTTTTATGCATGAGAATCTTAGAATCATAGAATCACAGACTTGTTTGTGTTGGAAGGGACCTCAAAGCCCACCCAGTCCCACCCACTGCCATGGGCAGGGACACCTTCCATAGCCCAGGTTGCTCCAAGTCTCATCCAGCCTGGCCTTGGACACTCCCAGGGA
>NW_010252942.1:5038-10531 GCF_000690775.1 Eurypyga helias | reverse complement strand
AGTGCTCCCCACCCCCTCTGTGAAGAACTTCTTCCTGATATCTAACCTAAATCTCCCCACTTTCCACTTAAACCCATTACCCCTTGTCCTGTCACTACAGACCCTTGGGAAAAGTCCCCCCCAGCTTCCTTGTAGCCCCCTTCAGGTACTTGAAAGCTGCTATAAGGTCTCCCCGGAGCCTCCTCTTCTCCAGGCTGAACACCCCCAACTCTCTCAGCCTTTCATCATAGGAGAGGTGCTCCAGCCCTCTGAATACATCTTACAATGTATTGGTTTTTAAAGAATGCAAATTAACATACTTCAATGCTTGCAGCATTATGTTTGAAAATGCAAAATTTTTGCTCATTTTATATATTCAAGTACCTTAAAAATCAATTTCTCTCTTTCCTGAGTCTCTTCATCTCACCCCCCAGTCCCCCTAGGAATTTTTCTCCTTAAAAATATCACCAACAACTTCAATAGTACCAGGGACCTCGAAAAAACAAAGTAACTTATGTGAGTCACGTCCAAAGGGTCAAAAAAAAAAAAATCCTTAGGCGTCTGCAAACATTACTCATAAAAACAGGCTCATTAAAGTGAATAAGGATTTTTCACACAGGCTGGTACTCTTCACATGAGTGCAGAGCAAAGGACTAACCCATACTGCCTAATGAGTGTTTAGAACTGTACAATTTTTCCTCCAAGAGCTAAAATGAGAGGAAAGCGTGCCAGCACATTTACACGTTAGAAGACCTCCTCTGTCACCTAATTCGGGGCTAATCATGAGCCTCTACAGGCTTGTCAGGTTGTTATTTACTTATGACCGCATTCACCGAGCACTGCTTTGTATTCCAAACAGCACAACCACGGCAGGAGTTCAGGCAGTTTTTCAGGATGGTACTTCAAAGGTTACGTGCTCTTAGTTTAGTCACATCCTCCATCGTAATTTTAAGAAACACTTACCTGTATGCTCTTCCACACATCCCGTAGTTTCCAGCTCCGTAAGACCCACCGATAATCACCGTTATTTTAGGTACGTTGGCACAAGCTACGGCAGTTACCATCTTGGCACCATCTTTGGCTATCCCTCCAGCCTCGTATTCTCTACCAACCATGAAACCTAAAGGATTACAACACAGAAAAAAAGCTCGCTACCTTTATATTGTTACGTGGTGTGTACGTCATACCACGTGCTATGGAGCCCGTGCAAAAAACCCTGAAGAACAAGTCATCTCCACCAGCTGCTGGTAAGAACTGACTTCAGAACAGGCTGGAGGTGCAGGTACAACAAAGCACCCAGGTGTCCAAAGTGACAGCCTCAACAGCGGAGAGCAAAGCCTACAACGCGGTGAAACTTCAAAACATTGAGCTTATTCACCTGTGATGTTCTGCAAAAACACAATGGGAATATTTCTCTGGCAACACAACTGGATAAAATGCGTACCCTGTGGAAAGAACAGAAAAGAGCAAGCTGTGAACACTGGGATCAGCAGAGCAATCACTACCAGTGCCCCGAAGTCTGTGGCAAGCCTCCCTCCACGGAAGTCTGCCTGAGTATTTACAATCTGACGTGCTGTACGACGAAGATGCTCCGAGGGCTGGAGCCCCTCTGCTATGGGGACAGGCTGAGAGAGTTGGGCTTGTTCAGCCTGGAGAAGAGAAGGCTTTGGGGAGACCTTACAGCACCTTCCAGTATCTGAAGGGGCTACAAGGAAGCTGGGGGGGACTTTTTACGAGGGTCTGTAGTGACAGGACAAGGGGGAACGGGGTTAAATTGAAAGCAGGGAGGTTTAGATTAGATAGCAGGAAGGAATTCTTCCCGGAGAGGGTGGGGAGGCACTGGGACAGGTTCCCAGAGAAGCTGTGGATGCCCCATCCCTGGGAGTGTCCAAGGCCAGGCTGGATGAGGCTTGGAGCAACCTGGTCTAGTGGAAGGTGTCCCTGCCCATGGCATCGGGGTTGGAACTGGATGGTCTTTAAGGGCCCTTCCAACCCAAACCATTCCATGATTCTGTGATTCTATGATTCTGCTTCATACAAAGTCAATTGTGAAACAGGTATTCCCTCTAGCAGAAGTAAGAGAATGACAAAAATGTGTGAGTCCAAGCGCAGAGCAGAAATATCCTTAAAAGTGTTACTGCGGATACACTCAACTGCTTTGACTCAGCCAACGCGTAGCTAAACCACAGACGGCTGCACAGAGTGGAATCTGACATCGCGTTCTGTAAGACCGTCATGGAAATTCAGACAGCCAGGCAGAAAAAAAATGAATCTCCCCACGTCCTGTGCAAAAGGACAGTATTCTCCGAGATTGGGAAAGGGCCATGCACATTATTTGCTCATGGCCCTTCCAACTGCCGTACATGCTTTCCTTCTCAGGGCAGCTGCCTGCTCCCCATTTCCTGGGAAAAGACCATTTTCCTAGCAAAGGCACAAATAGTAGATTCCAAGCTTCTGTTTCAACTGGAAATAATCTAAATCAATAAAGTTCCTCAGGTTATTTACACACTGCTGGCAAAACAAAAACAAACCAGAAAAGGTATGTAGTGCAGCAACTGAAAAAACCTCTAACCTCTTCACGATACAAAAACCCAGCAAAATTAACAGAAAGGAAACAAAAAAAGAAAAAGAGAGAAAAACCATAAAGCATATTCTTTAGCTAGCTTTTTCAGAGAAGCACTCAGAAAGCATTGTGAGCACAGGAAAACGACATGTCACAACTCATTACAAAAATGCAGAAGGGAAAAAAAAGGAATATTGTTAGATTATGACTCCTACAGAAGCACATCATGGACAAAAAATCCCTCTAGAAGTGAAACAAGTGAAACCTGACCACCTCATCCTACAGTACTGATACACCAACACGTGTCAGCAGAGGAAGATTCCTTAAATCTTCTTCATTGGTATGAAAAATATGCAGCACTATATTACTAGAAAAACACTGTAAGTGTTAGAAATACTGAAAGAGGTACTTTCAACTTGGAAGCATCTGTGTTAAAAGAAGTGCTAGCCCCAAACAATGCCACTTGCTGCAGTGCTCCAAGCTGAAACTATTCCTTCAGTACAGGAAACGCATTTTCATGCATTATTTTATTGCAGCAATACATCAAGTAAAATTACATCCTTTCTACAAATCTCTTCTCAAGGCTTCCTTTTTCTTCTAGATTTCCAGTACTGATTTCCTCATCATCAGTTTGAGGAGGCTGCTAGTACATAACTGCTATGATGAAAAACTCAACTGACGATGAAGAACTAAACTAAAGAGGTAAGTAACCACGCTGCCGTACCCAGAAACCCTGTCACCACCGATCCCCCACGCCCAACCTGCACAGCACCCTAACTCTAATGCAATCGCAGTATTCCGCCGCAGATGCCCTTTAATTCACGGAACAGGTGTTTTAGTTAGCAGATTTTATGTTTTTTCACTCATTACTGTAAGCCAGGAGCTGCCGCAGCAAAGCACGAAGACTCCATGTCTGGTAGAGCGATGAACTGAGCACCGGAATCCAGGTATGACATCTATGAGCTACTACAGAGACAGCGAGGCGATTTATTGTAGTACTTCACAGCTTAGAGGTTGGGAATTGTAGCTACTAGGACATCCAACGCAATCAGCACGGGCTTTTCTTGTAATAGCTCTGAGTTTCGGTATATGCTACTTCCGCTGCGTCGTGGTCACACAAACACAAACGCTGTTTTTCCAACCGTATTTTCCCACTGACCCCTGCGCTCCGCATCAGAGCACTGTTTCTAAAATAGGGCCAATTAGCTTCACAGCTTATTAAACTATTTCATACTTACATGAAAAATATGTGGAGCCAGTACACTATCGTTATTTAAACGAGTTCCTCATTTCAAGAGAAAGTTGTCCACCAGAAATTTTGGTTCTCAATGGCAAAGAAGCTAATAATCTATTTATTTACCTTTTTTGCTGACTCTGAGAAAAGAACTCCATTGTTTCCAATAATTCCCACCGGATAACCAAATATCCTTGCAAATCCTGAAGGAAAAAGACAAATCTGTAAATTTTCACATATATTTATTTACCAGAGTATATATAGGTAACAGAAACTGCTATTTGATTAAACTGCTTTTGATTAAAAATGTTATTAAAAATATCAATGGGTGAGCCAAACAAAACGAATCCAACTATGAAACCAGTGGGAACATCAACAGAACCACTATAACGTATTTCCAAATACCTGTAATCAAAGTATCCCCATACAAGGCTTTGAATTCATCGAATTTACTTCCGTCTACAATTCTAGCAATGACCTTAAGAAGACACAGAAAGACAAAATGAAATTTCTAATCCTTCATCGTTTTTAACTTGTTTAGAAAAGAAGACCAGGCTAATATACAAATCAAAGTAAATGCTTTCCATTTGGAGAACATCAACCAGCCCACCATATAAACAGTCTGGATGGCGGGAAAAGCCCATTTACTTGTTAAAGTGGGATTTATCTACACAGTCCTAAACAATGGAATTTCAAGATTAAGACTATTCCAACTGAACAGTTTAAATTATTTCAAAGAAAAACTGGAACCTCTGGTTATATTAAACATAACCAATAGACTCACATCTGTAAGAGCAAAACATACACAGCCATGAGTCATTTTTCTTAGAGACAAGTTTATTTTCAACTTAATGCTTAAGTCTGTGACATACAAAACTAACGAAGATCTGTCCTGAGGATTCTCTGAGATGCAAAGGAGACATATTATATAAACATAGATGCATTGCTAGCAAGACTTTTGTCAGAAGACCTTTATTTCAACTTTAACAGAGCATAAATCCCAGCTATCACAGCTTTCGAGAGTGTGGTGAGACTCGGTCAGTGTTCACCTTTTTTCCCCTTAATGCCAAGTAAATCCTAGTAATTTCTGACAAGTATTTTAAGAAAGGTACCTCCTAAGACTCTTCCTAACACAGACAGGTGGCTGGCAGTGAGAATATGGGATCTACACAGGACATGAGGAAGGATGTAGTCTCAGAGGAAGCTACTGAGGCAAACGACACCGGACCTGCAGCCGACTACTACGTGCCGCTGGAAGAGCACGGAAGTGTTTGGGGTGCCTGTACTTCATCAGTATTTAAATATTTCACCTTTACTTTCACAGGATTAACAGTAAAAAAAGCCATCACTCAGCACGTCGACAGAATGCTCTGCCAACACGAAGTCCCCTAGTCCCTGGCAGCTTTTTCAGAATGATATCAACCTGCATCTTTGCGCATCAGTCTCAGAAGTATGACCAAAAACATTACGTTTTCAACACGTCGCTGACACTGCAATGCATCCACTGGACGAAAATATAAAGTAATATGTTAAAAGGTTCACTGAAATTTAATCATTCGCTATAGAGCCCAAATCAGATTTCTGTAGACAAACTACGATGACCCAAGGTGTGACTCCCTGACACGAAACTGTGTGTGTGCATGTACGGGCATGCGGAAGTGGCGTTCACATTCCTACCTCTTTGACATCAAAGTTTCTTTTTAGCTGGTCGCCAACT
>NW_010252942.1:0-5022 GCF_000690775.1 Eurypyga helias | reverse complement strand
AGGAAATAAAGGCTCTTCTGATGGTTCTATAGTCACCTGTGGCAATTTAACAAAACAACTTAAACAAAGGAATTATTAATCCACATTAGGACTTAAAACCCACAAACAACAATTAATTTTCCAACTGCTTTGAACACAGTCTCTTCTTCACCAACCACATTGAAACACCTGGACCGGCTTGTTGTCCTTCTGCATAAAGATCATGTTTCTTAAACTGAGGTTGATAATACAATACCATGACATGATTTAGGTCTATTCTCTCAGTTTTATACCTTTAATTCACTGCCACAGAAAATGTAGAGTCAAAAAGATGCTTTAGCAGGCATCTAATTTTAAATTCATGGGAATAATCATGTGGGCTTAAAATTAAAATAAGCACCTTGCAAGACTGGGTTAATCACAGAATCAGAGAATCGTGGAAGAGTTTGGGTTGGGAGGGGCCTCAAAGCACCCACCTGCCACGGGCAGCTGTGTCCCAGCACTGCCTGTAGCGAGACCGCGAGAGCTGGGAACGCAGCTGCAGGGTCAGAAACGGAGAAAGACCTTGAATTCAGTGCAGGCATTGCCCAGCACCAGCTGAGATCAGGATCAGTGCTGCTCCCTGCATCCAGGAACAGCTTCCTAGCAGCCATGGGAAAGAGAGTTAACCCTTTCCTGGCTGAACCCAGCACAGGCACCTACAGCTTCTCTTGGCAACCTGTTCCAGTGCCTCCCCACCCCTTCCACCTTGGAAAAGTTCCCCCCACCAGCCTTCCTGTAGCCCCTTCGGGTACTGAACACTTAATCTTGCAGTTCTGTAATTCTGAAGCACTGTTCTAGCTGCTTCCCTCTTGCATATAATCCCAGCGATTTTATTAGGAATAGTGCAGCAGGTATGTAATTGCAGAATTGAAATATTAGAGAAATCTTTTAAGGACAAGAACCATAACTTCTATTTTCAAAGTGTCTAAAGCAGAGACAAAAAAATTTGTCACATAAATCAGAAGAAAAGCATTCCTAATTCAAACAATGCCGTGTTTTCAGATTCCATGCACTTACGTCCACTTTCTTTTGGATATTTAAACTTCTTACAGCTTTCCTCGCTAGATGAAGTGCATGATCGTCATCCAAAGCATAATGATCCGTGACACCAGATTTTCTGTATAAAAATAACAACAGCAATATGAAGACTTTAAAAAAAAATCTGATAATGCAAATCTGAAGTTTAAAAAAGATTTAACACTTTGTTTTATATTTATCTTTAAAATACAGATGGTAAAATACAGCTCTCCATGCTGTGTTATGAAATTACTTTCAAAATAAAACCCACGCCCGAGCTTTTCTTTGACATGGCGCACTCAAGTTATCAGACGTGCACAAAATAGCAACTCTAGGAAGTTAAAAATCTGAATGACAATATAAAAATATTGTTCAAATGGAAATTAAAATTTATAATTATAAAGAAAACGTGTTTAGAAAAATGACATGAACTGCCCTTAAAAATAATTCTCTTTCACTTCAGCAAATTGAAGTAAAAATTAAGCATTTTTTGTACAGTAATTCCTTTGTTTACTATTCTTTTCTTTTTACAACTAGTGTGTACAATGCTTTGTTGTGGTAACAAGTATTCTCTTACGAAAACCACCAGCTATTTCAATCGTTTGTAGCTAACTGACAGTACAAAAGATACAATCTGCAAAACATGTTCTTTCTCAACCTGTATTATTCTATTAACACGCAGTATTAAAGAGTGTAGAAAAGTCCTCCTTATTATGTGTGATGCTGCAGTACATGACACACATACGTATGATAAAGCAGTAAATGAAAGATCCTAACTAGAGTAACCAAAGGTAGCTATGCTAAACAATAAAATGCTATGCTAAACAATAAAATCAGCACCAGATACAGACACAGAAAATCGTAATTTTCAAAATCTAAATGTAGCTTTAAAAACGTCTAAATACAAAATAAATATTAAAACTAAATAAAATAAAATAAAATGCACCCTACTAAAGCCTAAAGGATGGAAGAAATTAAGTCTGGGGGAATATTTCTTTAAACCTGCAGTGAAGATCTGCCCCTCCCTCAAAGACCCTCGGCCGATACTTCTTCACCTGTGGCTGCTTTAACCTACCACAAGAAAAAGAAAACAAGCTTTAGAGTTGACGCTTGCCTCACATTAATATTTATACTGGCCTAGTTATAGCAATAAAAGAGATGTTTGCAAAATGCTTCATTAATAACATATCCTCAGTTACTCTCCCTCAGAGAATTTAAAATGTGACAACAGAGAATATTGCCAAAATTACTTCTTTGTAACTTTATTCTAGCATTAATATGTGGTTTTTATTGAGAAAATTTCTCCACTTACTGTTGCATTTATTGCTGTGTCCACTACCAGTGTGAGTATACTTACGCACCCTTCAGATTTATGAACATGCGTTTTCACAGGAATTTTTTTAGCAGCAATTTCAGATGTGATACTTTCCTGAACTGTTCCAAACAAACAATACCTCAGATGAAACTTAGCATTCTCTGGCTTCCCATTTCTTTACACAAATCTTCTTGTCAATCTTAACTTATTTAAATATTAAAAATTAATAATAAAAAAAATCATTAGCAGCTTTTTCCTTTCTAAATCTTCCATTAAACATGCAATAATTTAGCAAGAATAATTTTCTTTAAAAAGGCTTGTCAGTAGCATAAAACTGTTTGGATCCAAGTATGTCTCCATAAAAATACCTGGAATGCACAAGCTAAATCCTAGATCTGTCAAATCTTACACCTGATGGGATGATTTCAGAGTGAGTGAACTCCTTCTCAGAGCAGTATCTTTTACTGCACGGTAAAAAAACCTTCTTGATGAATTTCTACTCTACCATAACTGCTCTGAAAAGGATTCCTTGCAAGCTGGTGATACAAGGGAAGAGAAAACTATTATAATTTCCAAAGCAGATCTCCGCTCCCATGTTTTGTGCCTAAATTCGAAGCAGGCTAAATATATAAATACACACACAATTCCAAACTGTTGACTTTGTAAAATTGAGTATAGATATTTATTCACTAATAGGATTTTTGCTTTCAAATGTGAATGGCTACCCAGGCAACATGAACGTGTGGCATTCTGACACTAATCAATGAAAAGTTTCTGTCAGAGACATAATTAACTTGAGTCTTCATTAAACAAGAAACAGAAGATGATGTTTTTAAGAGAAACTAGGAGAAACTTCATGACCAGAAGGGTTATCAACCACTGGAACAGGCTTCCCAGGGAAGTGCTTGAGTCCCTTTCCCTGGAGGTGTTTAAACGGTGTGTATGTGCAGCGCTTAGGGACATGGCTTGGTGGTGGGCTTGGCAGTGTTAGGTTTACAGCTGGACTCAATGATTTTAAGGGTGTATTCCAACCCAAATGGTTCTGTAAAATAATTCTACACATCTCTCTCTGTCTGACACAGTATGCAGTTACAACATACTGTGATTCCGTGACTACTGCACAGCCTTGAACAAACCCAAACAGAGCACGGGTTTCTACCAGCACGGACATCTAGACATGAATTTTAATGAAATTTTAAAAACACTGATTTTTTCCTCTTCCACAGAGGTAAAGTCTTCCTTCTCCAAGTCACAGAATCAGTTGTGGAGCCTGTCAGCCAGGCTAGATTGTCTAGTTTCACTCCGCTGCTGAAAGCAGGGTCAACCCAGAGGAGATTGCTCATGACCAGGCACAGTCTGAATAGATACTCTCCGAGGATAGAGACTCCACAATTCTCTGAACAATTTGGTTCGTCATGACCACCCTTGCAGTAAAAAAGTGTTTTCTTATACCTAAATAGAATTTCCTGTATTTCACTTTGTGCCCTGTAGCCTCCTGACCCGTCACTGGACACCAGTGAGAAATCTGGATTTATTATCCTTACTTCCTGCAGCAAGGGTACTTCCAAGGGTACTTCCACACACAGGGGTACTCCCCCTTGAGCCATCCGTTGCCCAAACGGAGAAATCCTGGCTCACTCAGCCTCTCGACTTCCAGCACCATCTTACTGTACCTTGAGTATGTCCATGCCTTTTGTGGTCTGGAGAGCCCAGAGCTGGACCTAGCATCCCAAATGTGTCCTACAAGGGCTGAGTAGATGGAGGATCACCACCCCCGACGTGCTGGAAACACTCTGATGCATACCCAGGATGTTGCTGGCTGCCTCTGCTGCGAGGGCACATTGCTGGCTCATGTTCAGCTTGGTGTCCACCGGGACCTGCAGGCTCTTTTCTGCCAAGCATCTTCCCAACCAGTTGGTCCCCAACCTGTTCTGATACCCAGGATTATTCCTTCCAAGGCAAAAGGTTCTGTTCAGCCCCCTCCTCCAGCCTGACGAGATCCCTGCTCTATTACCCACTCTTCACAAGTTTTTATCCTCTGCAAATTTGCTGACAGGGAGCTTCGATGCGTCATCCAGATCCCCAATGAAGATGTGAAACAGTACTGGTCCCAGTGCTGACCTCTGGGGTTTGCCTCTACGTACTGGGCTCCAGCTCGAGCCCAGCAGTTCCGCCAGTCCTGAGAACACCCCACTGCCCCTTTACCCAGTTCGTACTTCATCGCTTTGTTGAGAATGTTATGGCAGAGAGTACCAAAAGCCCTGTGAGAAGTCCACACAAACAACATCCGCTGTGGTCTCTGCGTCCACTGAGCCAGCCATCTCAGCACAGAGGGCTCCCCGTTTGGTGAGGCCTCATTTCCCCACTGTAAATTCATGCTGACTACTCACAGTCACCTTCCTGTCCATAGTATTTTTGGAAAGCGCTTCCAGGATTATTTGCTCCATCACCTTCCCAGGTACTGCAGTGCAACAGAGCATTCTACAAACTGTAGTTTAAACAATGCTAAATTTCTTCAAGTTCATTACATTCTAACAGACTGCAAATACAGTCTTGACAAGATGTGGGGATTTCCAAAGAAACCCCTGTTCAACCTAATTCAGCTAGCAATCTTGAGGAGAAATGAACACAGACCTTAGATAAAATGTGCATTTCACAGAATCATAGAA
>NW_010252941.1:0-10243 GCF_000690775.1 Eurypyga helias | reverse complement strand
TTCTATGGTTGTAGTTGGGGGCCACTGTCACAGGTGAAATTATGAGAGGATATGAGGAAGTATATGAAATAAAAGAAAGAAGAAAGTAAGTTTGGTTGTGTTTTTTTGGTATTTGGTTAAAACTCAAGAAGCCCTTTCTTGGTCTTTAAATGATGTTTCATCTTTAAGTAGTGTAGCTTCTTCCAAGCTACCCATGATTTTTTGAGAAGTGGTTTCCCCCACCCTTGTCAATGCATGAATAACAAATAATAGAATGGGTGGGGAGGAAGTTCATTGTAATTTGACTTAAAAGCATGAATGTTTTGACCTCAGCGATTGGCAGTATGAAAAGAATGATTTGCTGTGCTGTTTGTGTGAGCAGTTGGGTTGTTTAGTGTTAATCACCGTCCAGTTATGAATATAATTCACTTGTTAGACAAGTGAATTGGACTACAGGCGAGTGCTGGAGTTTTAAACATACCTTCAGTAAGCACTCAGGTTGAAAGGAGGAATGTTTTTGGGAGTGCTGCACGGTGAAAGTAGTAATACTCACTTTGTGGATGTAATGAAGGTAAGGTTCTTCAAGTTGGAAAGGTCTGAAAAAGTAAGACATTATTATTTTTTATTGTAGTTTCTCATACACTTAAAAGATGGATTTCCTGAGATACTAATTTGAGTTCTCATTGTGAAATTTTCATGCCTAATCAATAGATAAGGTGTTGGTGGGGTGGTTTGTCTTTTACTAATAGTTTGGTTTAGGTTCAAAGTAGGGTGCTTTTTGGTTTATAACTTGGGTTGGCTTTCTTTAGCATCTGTAAACTTTCACTGACAGGTGTCATTTTAAAATATGCTGTCTACGCTCACTGTAGCAAAGCAGCGGACTCAGAGGAAAGCTGACCCTTATTTTTTTTAAATGATACTTTCATTTGGCTTGTATTTACAAGATGTATGATGAACTTTGAGACAGTGGGTGGCAATTAGATCGATTTATAACATGATCCTATATTGAGAATTATTCTAGCCTTGATATCCCTAGACCTGAAGAAGTGCAGGATCAACCTCTGTGTTCTAAGAGTTTTTCCTGTGTTAAGACCAGGTTCTGTGTTATTCAGAAACAAGTCTAATTTGTTTATATTAACACTTTGCCTGTTTAAGGATTGCTGAATCAGGTTCAGTATTTGAAAAGTAGGCATGTAAAGGGAGATGTGTTAATGTCTGTGTTACTCTGACTAATATGTTATCTGGTAACGTTAACAAGGCAAGGGCTGATATCTGTATTGAATGATGTTAAGAGGGACTGGATTTGCATTTTGATTCAAAAGAGAGATTGCAGTATGTTTTATTTTTTACACATCTTTTTGCTGAAGTTGTCATTGAACATGTCAGGGACTGAGTTGGTTCTCCTCCAGTTGGAGGTAAAGAATTATGTGGAGAATAAAGATAAAATTGACTGTTAAAGACAAGTTAGAATTCCACTTGTTCAAGTTTTTATGTGGAAGTTATAAATCTATCAGCTTTTATACCAGTCGTGTTCTTAAATATTTGCATAGGGGAAAAGATATGTGTGTCTCTCTGGTTTGAGAAAGGATACTGGCGTTGTTTATTAGGCATAATAAAAAAAGGTTAAGTTCAAAATATCAGTCCAGTGGAAATTTTGTATGCCTTCTGTTAGCCTGCATGTTCTACCCCTTGGACATTCAGAAAACACTAAGGGGTTCAATTATTATAATTCAGACATTTATTCCAGTCATCAAATAGTTCTAACATTCTTCTTCCTACAGATTTCAATGAGTTCATGATCTATATTAAGAAAAAAACTTTTTTTAAGAAAAAAACATTTTTTTTAAATGCAAGGAGCTGGGAAACATGAACTGACCTGTGAATGGTATCTTAGAGCTCCCCAAAAGTAAGGGATTTAATGGCAGCTTGCTAGGTAGTGGCAAGAAAAGGTAGGATGATCAGGGAAAGGGGAAACCCGAGGGAAGTTGCTTCTCAGTTACAGAACCAGGAAGCAGAGAGGAACTGGACAAACCTGTTGTAGGCAAGGAGCTGGGCTATATCAGGTGCAGTGCAGCGGAGGGGAATTAGAGCTCCCCGATACCGGAACCGGGACAGAGGAACCGGCGAGAGCTCTGCTTGAGCTAATTCAGTTTGCAGGGGAGAGAGGAGGGAAGTGCTACTGCAGGCAAACTGCAGTATCTGAACTTGAGCTTACTCTAATAGCTACACCACTTTTCTGTCAACTTTTTTAACTCTGAGAATTTTGTAACATTGGAAAAAGGAGAAGAAAATTCAAGGATTGCTTAGTGTGCTGTTACTTGAAGATGGTGGGGCTGTGGAGAAAGGGTAACAAGATTTTATTCCTGAACAGGTGCAGTACATTATTGTACAGTAATATATTTTATTTGCCTTGCAAGTACTTTTATCACAAATCCTTGTGCGTAAACTTGCATCTGTTTACAAGCTGGTTGAATTTTAGAGTAATTTGATTTTATTTCAGGTGATGTGAGCTGTTGAAGGGAGGGCCGGGGGTAAATACTTGTGCCGTGAGTGCCCTAAGGTGGTGCCGATGCCTCAAGGAAGGATTATCTCATACTGGGAAGAGTAGTGCCCAAAGCAGAAGAACCTGCCATTTTCCTCTTCATTGCACAAGCAGCCTTTTCTCATTTCTTCTGCCTTGGTGTATCCTGATCGAAACCTCGCATTAGGCCAAGAAAACCTGTGTGTCCAGGTGAGGCTGTGTGCAGTGAGAGAGGACAAACCAGGCTGCTCTTTGTACCTTATCTGAGTGAGGACAAACAACTTGAGGACTCACCCATCTCTGGTAGGCCTGGTTGAGTGCAGGACATGACACTGCAGTGGCAGAAAAACCGCGTGGCGGTAGGGACCTGTGCATCCAAACTGGGAGGGAAGCATGCTGTGTGGATGGATGCCCTGGAAAGTCAGCAGTGTCCTCTCCTGTGGCTGAGCCCAGCCTGGGAAACGTGGACTGAGGGGAGCGGTGTACCACCAGAGATCCCTTGAGTCTCTAGGCTTGTCACAGATTCTGGTAGCTCTAGGCTGCCTCACCTGCCTCAGATCGGAGGAGAGGAACCTCCTGTAAAATGATCAACCATCAGGCCTTGGTATGTGCAAAAACTACTTTGGCTATGCCTGAACATCCTGTGGAGAATCCGAGTATGGAATGGGGATTAACCATGTCCCATCACAGTTGTCTCCACAGCTAGAAACTCCTCTACATTTTTAGAACGTTTTGGATCAACAAGCATGAGGTTTGGAAGTTGGAGAAAGAGAGAGAGAGGGATGCTCTTGAGCTGGGTCTTAGGTTGCCTGGTGCTGCTGTGATGGGCTCTGCTTGTCTTGCTGTCCCTCTGCTCACTCCTCGCTCCCTCCGGGCACTGAATGTCTCTCACAGTGCTGTCATGGGAAACGAGGATTCTTCATTGGTTTTGATGCAACATAGGTTTGAACCCAAATAGAAGTGCCTGCCTTTTCTATAATATAATTGAGTTCTTGCTGTATTTCTGAAATATTCAGTCTGGACCAAAGTTGCACACAGCCATACAGAACTGTGTCTTTGAAAACAGAAAATAATGCCAACCAAGCAAAACGAATGTGAGTGGGAAGTAGGGATGCTCAGGGCTAGTGGTGGTGGTGGTGGTGGTTTGCAGGGCAAGGATTTTGCAGTCTGTTGTACATGTTGGTTCTTTTTAGCAGAATCTCATTTAAAGCAGATCCTTTTTGCCTTCATTTCAAGTGAAAAGAAGTTCCTTTCTCAGCAAAACAAACCATCATAGAAGCATTCAGTTTCTCATTTGCAGAATAAATGATTTCAAGTTCTCTTGGGTCCACATGGAAGAAGTGCTCCACCGTTTTACCAGATGCTCTGTTCTCCAAAACATCCCATTTTTTTTTTTTTTCAAATGGCTGTTTCTTAATGATCCGCAGCTGAAGGCCCTTCCCTTTACTCTTGGCAGCCTGTGCCGTCTTTATGGGGTGGAACAGGATCTTTCTTTCGTCCTAGGAAATAGTATTAATCCTGCCAGTATTTAACTGAATCCAGGATTACTAATCTGTCAAAAAGCTCTGTTTTTAGTTTTTATAGATGATATTCAGGACATCTGATAGTTGCATTCATGTCGTCAAAAACGCATGCTGTGTATGTCTGTGGTATCCTCAGAATTTCTAGAAGGGATTAATGATATTAATATTAAACAATTGTGGTCTTCATTAGTAAAAATGAGTAAAGTTCTCTTAATAAGATGGTAATTTTCTCATGTTCTGTATTGCTGAAGTAAAGGCTTTTAAATACTCTGCATTTAAATTCACTTTTCCAGTGGAATAATAAAGCATTACAATGACTGTAAAGTAATTTAGAATGAATTTAGTTCATTTAGTTATTTACTTTGCCCAGTGTTTTTCTAGTAAAAGCTGTCTAACTAGTCTGTCTGTCTCATGATCTGTTTTTCCTGTTTATACCAATGGGGTTGATAACTATGCAGAAGCAGAATAATTGGGAGGAAGTTCCAGATGCTTCAACTTAACTTTTCATTAGTGAAATGATTAAGAAGCAAGCAGGGCTCGCGGAGTTGTCTGAAGCATCATTTTGTAGCTGTGAAGTCAGCTGTTCTATGTCATATATAAAAGAAAAGAAGTCTGTGTGTATGGAAAAACACCAGTTTCAGGATGGGTTGCTTGTGTGTGTTTGTTATCATCGCTTGTTTCACCCTTTAAATATCTAACTTTACGTGGGTTTTCTGTCCTTCATTTCTTTTGAGTGGATCCTTACAAATTTGCAGATCGGTCTTGGTAGTATGTGGAAAAAAAAAGGCCGGTAAATAGATAGAGTACAGTTGATCTCTAGTGCTGCAGTTATCTCCTGTTTTATGTGATGCTTCCTTATGGGATTTAGGACTTTAAATGTATAAAACTCTCATGTGCGAAGGTCATTACATTAAAAAAAATTGTGCTAGTGAAGTTGGCACAGAATCTTAGAGGCTAAATTCCGGTTAGTTTGTATCAAACTCTGGCCTTCATCTTGCATGGGAACAAATTTACTGGAAGCTTCCTCATTTGAATTAATGCAAGTATGAGACATACAGATTCCTCCGTGCAGCAGCTCCGAAAGAGTTACTCAACTAGGTTACTTTTCCAGTTGTGACTAAGGGGCCAATTAGCAGCATCCGGAATGAGACGGCAGCGCCTAGGTAAAAATAGATGGCATTTGGAGAAGCTGGGGGCTGTTTTGGAGAAGGTCTTCAGCTGCAGACTGAGAGAAGCAAGACAGAGGCAAGCTTCAGAAAGGAGTATTACAGACATGATTGTGAGAAACTCCATGGACAGGCAAAGGTAGGAGCAGCTCAGAGAAACAGCAAGAAGTAATACCAAATTGGACTCTCAAATTGAAGGGCCTCTGCTGCCGAAGGAGTGCCTGAGCTGTGTTCTTCACTCCCTTGTGACAAGAGAGATAATGCTAGCATTGATATTAAAATGAAACAAGCTGTAACATCCTCTGAAAATGACAGGAACCAGAGGAGTGGGTGTAATGCTCGCTAGATTGTTAGGTCTTATGTGAAGGATTGATACTTTAATGCCTCTGTGAGAGGAAGGAGTAAGGCACACAGAAGGGCTACTTCAGGAGGTTTGCTTGAAGGAGATCAGTTGACTGTGCTGGAGTCTCAGAGACCAAATAAGTAATACACTAGGTAAGGGAGGGGAACTTGATGGCGTGGAACTGTATTTTGCTTTCTGGACTTTGCAGTTATAACTTTGTCCCGTGACCACAGCAGTGTTGACAGTGCTGCTTCTTCGTTTCTGTAGGATACAAAAGCCATTGGATTAGTATAGTTTAAAACTCCTGTTCTTCACTGACCTACTTTGACTGCACTTTAGCTATTGGATTGGGAAAAGGCCATCTGTATATGTGATATGGCCTGAATGTAAAGAGAATATAGAATGCTGTCTGCCTTCTCTTGATAAACTTCTGTCCAGTGGAGGTAATCACTTGAAATATTCATTTTTATTGTAAATGGCATGCTCTACTTGTCATTTAATAATGTATTAGTGAACTTGAGATGTCATGAAAAAGAAGACAAGAAAGGATGCACCTGAAGTCCTATCTTTAAATACAGAAAGGATGTGTGGAAGTTAAGAGTTCTTGCTAGTGGCCTAGTAGTGAGCCTGCTACTTCCTAAAAAGTACAGGCAGGCTAGAGAATGTTTAATCTGTGTATTCGTATGGTCAGGTACAAAGCATCTTTCCTGTACTATGCAAGCTTTCTCAATCAGTGATCAGTACCTGCAAAGGCTCTGTAAAAATGCCTCTTAAAAGTTATGCTAATTCACCACGAGTTTGTTGGGTCACCTTGCTTATGGAGAGGAGCTTTCAGACTTACCTGTGTATGTATAAACCTGTACACTTGTCATGTGAATTTTTCTCCATTAATTTTTTTGTGGAATACATAACCAGTGGGATTGCTCTTCCTGTTCTTGATTAGTAAGCAGTGAGATTTCTGCCAACTGGAGCAAAGGTGCAGTCGTAATTCTAATGAACCCGTGTAACGCTCCTGCTGACTTCAGTTTGGCCAGGATGCCAAGTGAAGATGAAGTTTGAGAGCGTAGTACAACTGAGGATAAAATTGTTGGTAGTTCATTTTCAGTTTATCATCCTCAGTAGAGAAGCACCTTAACTGAGGATTTTGAAAGAGGGTAGAGAGGGTAGCAGCTGCTGCTGCTGAGTATTATTTGGTAACCATAGAGGAAACATTTTAATTATGTTTAATGCCTAAACGGTTATGTTTGGTAACAGTCTAAACCAATAAAGTTTTGCAAAGTTACTTGATGCGCAGCAGAGCCGATACCTTTGGTTATGTTAGTTGCACGATGTAACCTTGCCTGTGTAGTTTTCAGTTTTCTCAAACTCGTTAATAAATCTTGAGAACTTAATATAAAACTCTTTATTTGTAACGGGTCAAATATTTATTTTTAAAGGTAATATACTGTGGTAGACTGATAGTCACAGTGCAGAGGGGCTAAATAAGCTCTAGAGAAATTCAGGTGCCAAGGCCAGATCATCGGAGAGATTTCTCTCTGTAATAGCAGGTGGCATTTCTGAAGGACAGAAAAACCTAGGACTGATATACATGCATGCAGGGAAATACATTCTGCCAAAAGAAAACTGCATTTTTTTATTCAGTATTTGTGGGAGAGGTCAGAGGTAAAGGTCACATGAAAAAACATCCACGCAAATTATGAAAATGCAAGGCTGTGATAAAAGTTGTTCTTTAGGCAATTACAGATATTCAGAAATGAGTCTCACTTCTCTAGAATGTTGTGCTGGGGAGGTAAAAAGTCTACCCCATTTAGGATTCAAGCAGCAAAAGAAAAGTTGCTGATTAAAGAGAGAAAAGTGGCCTAATACACTTCATCAGTCAGATGTCCAAGTTTTAGCCATTTAGGTATAATGGAGCAGTGAATTCTAAATGTGAATGATAATGAGAGACTCATTTACCAGTGATTTACTTTGTTTTAAAACTGGTAACCTGAGACATTCCATTCTGTGATGCAGCAGATCCTATTTTTAATGGGAAAGCTGGTATTTTTACATAACATATATCATGATAATACAAACAACATAAAATATCCAGCGGAACACAGATTAACACCATGGGTTATAGCGGAGTATTCTGTGTCATGTTTTTCCCTCTATTTGTGAATTGTTCCAGATCCTGAGTAATCTGATCAAGAGGTTGCTGTAGGAATGTCTTAGGATGGAGCTGTATGTTCGTGCACTAGGGAATGTGGCAGAGCTCTACAGTAATTGCAAAAGCAAAATAAAATAAAGTAGATTGATTTATTTATTTTCTGTCATTTAGACAGATCTGCTTGGGTTGGCAATGTGAGAATGGGTGTTCCCTTAAACTAACAGCTTGACTAATTGGAGTTATTGTCATAAGGTATTGAATAACATAGTCTGAGCCTTACAGATGGCCGTGTCTTAGGGCAGCTGGTTGGGCCTAAGCACTAGAAGGTCTTATGCAAGGGAAGTATCTCGAAGGAGGGAATGATGTGGTAACCTCCTTTCTTGACAAATAAACCACGTGGATTGCTTGTGGATGCAGAGTCCTCACGTAGCACCTCTGAGTAATGCTTTCTAGTTTCTCAGTTGGCAAGGAGATGTCATCCCAGTGTGTGGATCAGGATGTACCTTTAGGTTTTCCTGTGTTTTCTCGTGGCTCTGCCGGGATGAAGCGAGGGTACGTTCCTACGCTCAGGAAACGCAGATGAACAGTGGGTGCTGTGGCTGGTGTTCCTGGGGGACATGCCACTGCAGATGCATCTTCCCCTGTGACCCCATAACATTGAATCCAGTTTGAGGTACTCATTCTGATCTCAATAACATGAAACTAAATGAAAAATGTAGGCCAAGCCAAATAATTTTGTTCTTCTGTCATGCTGGAGCTTCTGCAGTAAAGAGGAAATGTGTGTAAGAAGTTGAGCTTTCAGGAGGCTCCGTTTGGGGACTTAAGAATTAATTCCCATGTTGTTTCAGCATCTTCCATCATAACTCTGGGATATGTTTATTAAATCTTGTCTTTTTTCTTACACAAACATAGCATCTTACACATGTATGGGTCCGTAACATTCTTACTGCATTACACACATTGCCCCCTCTATGGAGAGAACGAGAGAGGGAACACATGATAGATGGTCGGGTTGCGTAGAGCATTACTGGAAAATACGGGGAGACTATTGTGGTAAATTAGCTGAGATTAGAATATGTTCCTCACTAAATTTATACTACCAAATGAGAAGGGATTGGAGGTTACGTTTTCAGGGTTCAATTAAACTCTTCTAAATGTATAAATAGGGTTATAGAAATCTATATTTTATGTGTATGTATACGATTTAAATTAATATATGTAAATATTTTTAAATATAAGCCTGAGCTTTTAGACAGTGGGTTGCATATGTAGAATAGCTCTCACTAATTACTTCTTTCATTGGAGAATGTAGTGCTCCTGTGACTTCTGGTATAAATTAGTGGGTCAGTATTTAGCAGGAGTAGCAATCCTGGCACTTGTTCTGAGCCCATTTGTATGAGAGTTATGTTTGGGGCTTCCTATGCTCTTGGTTCAGGTTTTTTGCAAGTGTCTAAGTGTTTCTGAATAAATTTCATACAGCAACTCTGTCGTTTGAGCAAAATGAATATCACATATTTTTATTTGGACTTACGGCAGTTTCGGAGCACTTACTGAACGAGGTATAATTTTTGCACTCTTACAGGAGGCATGTACAGCTATATAATTTTATCATGATTTCATTATGTACTTGATACATCAAAAAATAAATTCTAATGCAAATCCTGAACTGCTTTGTGACCACAGTTAGAGTAGAAGGTAACTGTTAAGATTGCTGTGGCATGTTTATGTTGTTATATTTAATTATCATTACAGAGCAAAAGCTTCTCATGTCATGTAGAAAATAATTGTCATCTGGTAAGAATCTTACCAAAAGGAAGACAATAATCCTCTTAAGGCTTCTTCTGTCTTAGGTCAGCAGGCCATCATGGGTTTGGTTTTTGTTGGTGTGTTTTTGTTTCCCCCCCCCCAAGGTGTTTCTTAGTAGTCTGAAACTTGTAAATAGTTTTCTGGCTTTTAGGTTTTTTTTACCATCCAAGGAATCTGAAACCCATGAAATGCTTGTTACAAATTGTTAGTCTTGCCATTTTCTGATATTTGCCATAAATTTATAGCGCAAAACAAAAATTTGCACGTGATGTAACAAGATAAAGCTGAAAGTGTGTAATCCACCATGCTCTCTAAAATTACAGAAACTAAGTACAAGATAAAAGTGATATGAGCATAGCATGACAAAGTTGAAATGATGAGCCGAGACTTGTGTCTCTCACATCTGCAATTCCAGTGCTCTACTAAGAATTTAGTAATGGATGGAGGATGGCAGGGTCCTAGAGACTAGCTAGGCAATTAAAAATATACTGAAAAGCAGCCTGAAGGACTATTAGTGATTTTAAAGGAAAGGAAGGCAGCTGTAGGGCTGACCCAGTGGAGCACTAAGTTACTACTGTTCAGCTTTGCTCTGCATCTGTAATTTGAGAAACCGCTTGGAAAACGGATGTCTTTGTTCACATGGCTCCTGTCTCTGGTCTTCGTGCTGTGTTTTAGGGTAGAGGAGCTGAGCAAGTAAGTTCAGCTTATGCATTTGCTTTACCTGTAGCCTTTGCTATTGTGCTGGATTCAGCCAGG